>NW_009648332.1:17681532-17695569 GCF_000708025.1 Charadrius vociferus | reverse complement strand
TGTCCTACCGCCCTCGCCGCCCCCCCAGCTCCGCTCCGGCTCCCGGCAGCTGCCCGCCCCCAGGTGCCGGCCAGGACTCCAGCCAAATCCAGAAATCTGGGATAACTGGTAAATATGGCAACGTACGTAACTGTTGTTACGCTTTAAAGATTTCAGTATGAGACAGGCACCTAGGCAACTCGTTTTGAGACTGACTGCAAGTTTGTTTTTATAAAGTCTTTGTAATTCTTTCGGCATTTGAAGTAATTCTTTGAAGTGAGCTCCCTGAACACGAGGTTCGCTTATGAAGAGCTGGCAAGCCTCTCCTTACACACACACACATCCACCAGGAACAGCTTCCTTTCCCCCAGGTTACCAAATCTGTGCTCCATGAGACCCCCCTTCAGCTTTCCCCTGGCAAACTTCTGGACGATGCTGTCTGTGGAAACTGTTAAAAACACATACACCTTTGTGGTGATCTGCTTCGGATGTTTTGTTTTGAAAGCTCTTTATATAAGGCCTGTTTTGACAAAGGCCTCTGCCTATGGTAATGCACTTGATAAAATACAATGCAATATGGAGAGCAGTGTTGTCCATCTAACCTGTCACCTATTCAGTTACCAGTTTATTGTGTTTCTATTAAATACATCATTGCTGAAGTGCGATTTCACAGCCTCTGCTGTCACAGAGTCTGTGTGGCATTTGGAAAGGCGACAGCTTCTCGCACTGAGGGTGGCGAGGGAAACAAACTGTGGCGGTGAGTGCTGCAGCCTCATTCCTCCCAAGAATGGACCTAAAATCCCTGTGTTTTCTTCTCCGTTGCTTGACCACCTCCTTCCTCTTTTCCAATGCAGTTGCTGTTGTTCTTGTGGTGATGATACTTAGCGTTCTGTTTGCCTCTTGGCATAAAAGGCTGGAAGAAGGTAGTTGTTTTCTGAATCCACGGGCATCCATGAGCAGTGTCACCTGAACTGTGCTATCTTGAGAAGAAGAATGGACACGGGGGAACATAGGAAAGTTCTTCACAACAAGAGTTCGTTGCACTGGGTGACAGGTATTAATACGAGCTTGGCAGCTCTCATGAGGATATTTGGATGATGGGACAATAACAAGGAAGAGACAAGCACGATGGGTACAACATAAAAGGCCCTCTGGCCATATTTTATAATGCTCCACGCTTTGCTTGCCTTACCTGATGGGGTTTGAGTTTCAACAGAAATTGCTTTAAGAGGAAGGGAAGAATTTCATTTTTTCCCAAGTCGAAGACCTGTTAGGCATCTGTGGTACAATGATGTATCTGAAATTCCCACACCAATATTTTATTTTTCTAAAAAAATAATTTACCATCATCACAGAAAAGATTCTTCTTGAGGTCAAGTTTTGACGAAGACAAGGAACCAAGGCCTCAAAAGGAAAATTTAAAAAATTATCTAGACATCCTGAAAACGTATCTACATTTTGAAAACAGCTTTAGCCACTTACAAGGACCTGACGAAAAGTAAGAGAAGTTTCATAGAGTCAGAGGCTTACAGAGAGCTTCTTCCTCCATCTTGGATACGGTGTGAGAGACAATGTGCCACTGAGTGACAGCGTCAGAAAGATAGGGAGGGCTAGCAAGGAAACGAACATACAAGATATGCAAGATTTCTTTTTATCAACACTGTGCACGTATCTTGGAGAGTGGAAGAGCTACTATATCCTTGTTGTAATCTCTCATCCTAATCACAGTGACTGTGATTTGCTTTGTGCAGCAAATGGAGAAGGAAAACTGTTCCAACCACACCTATACCAATTCTGGAAGATATTCCGCATCACTGCCAAAATAAAGCTAAACCAAGGGCCACCCAGGGGTAAGACCCTGCTCTACTATAAAGTAATCCTCAGGCTGTTGCTCACAACGGAATGCACATTGCCACTTCTCACCATGGCTAAGGGAACTGAAGACACTTGATAAAGCTCAGTACTGGGCCCATAAGCAAAAGAACAAACTTTAAAATAAAAAATTAGACTACGTACCCCCCTGGTTTTGGCTATGGAACATGTTAGTCTGAAATTAAAGCAATAACCTGTTTCAGAATTCAACGTCCAAACATCAGATAACTGGAACTTCTGGGCTTTTTCCCTTGTAAAATAGCATGCAAGTTAAATCTGAAATGCCTGTATTTTATATAGACCACGTTTTAATGCAAACATATAAAAAATGTTATCATGTACAAAACTCCAGTCAGCTATCCTTATGCTATGCATTAATTCCAGAGAACAGCTGGAAATCCCTTGGAAAGTTTGATGTAATTACATCTGACTGTAAATCCTTGACTGTTTTAATATACTCAGGTGACCTAAATAGCACTACGCAGAAAAGAATTTTAATTTAAAGTAATTAAGAAAGAGTAATTGTCTCAACTTAAGATTAGTTTCTCTGAGAAGTTACTGCTCAGAAAAGTCCTGTATGCCTTGTTCTACAGCCATATTCTTTGTATTTCCACATTGTAAATACTTCATGGTAAATTGCAATGGAAGCTCGGCTTAGCTCAACTTCTCCTGGCTCTGTGGTACTGCTTCTTGGTTGAGAAAACTGATCTGGCTCTTGTTTTTTGGCATCTATGCTTTACTTTTACAGCTGATTCAAGTGTATCCACTGCTAGTTTAATGGTGACTTTTCTTCAATATGAATTTCTGTCATGCTCAACTAATTTACAGATGCAAGGGGTGTGTTACCAATTGTCCTTTAGAATGTCTCAACCAAACGATCTTTCAAGAGGTATAAATGAAGATGGTGGGAAATCCTATCAGCAGTACAACCAAGGTTCTCCTTTACTCTGTTGTTGTGCCAAGCAAGTTGTCTGAGCATGGCCTAAAGCCGCCTTTCCTAGAACGGCTGGTCAGCTGGTTTCACATATATTAGATGAGGGGTGTGATCTCGTTAAAGCACTAGATTTATTTTACAGTGGTGCAGATCAGCCGTGTTGTTCATGTGCAATAGGTGCCTATTCCTTTGCTGTTTTCTCAGGGCTTCTGGAAACAATAGCAGCTAGGAGTTATAGGCTGGATGAATTGTTGCCAGTTACACTGATGTGGCCTGAAAACAGCCGTTTGGTGTATTATGGCCTAAGTAGATCTGCCACTCAGATTGTGGTTTGCCCATGCAGAAACGCATGTGAGACCTGCTTTTTGAAGGTAAAATTGCGATGCCTCAGAATAACACCCTAAGGCAGAAATGTGGTTATTTGTGGAAATTGCCTGCAGAGGTGTTCATGAAGTTATAGTTGGGATTAAATCTGTTGAAGTTGCCCTTAAATTGAGATAGTTGTAAAAAGCCGTTGAGCTGCTTTGTGGAATCAGTAGCTACAGTAAATTGGGCCTCCACCAAAACTGGACAATCATTGCCCTAAACAAAGGTGCGTAAAAAAGTACAGGCAGGAAAGTGAAGCTGGGAAAATAAGGCAAGAGGAGATAAAGGTAGTGAGGCAGGGGCACTAATGGTGTGAGCCTGAGAAACAACACAGAGGAAAGCCTGAAAGCCAAAAGAGGCCTGGGATTATGATGAAATAAACCATCTCAAATTATTTGATTCTTTATATATGTGAGGAAACAGAATTCTATGCTTTTCTTAATAAAGAAAACCATGCAATTGTATTCTCAATTTCTTCTTTGAACAAAGCATTCCATACACTGGCAAATTTTCTTGACCCTCTGGAATCAAAAAAGACTAAAGGTATGAATTGCGTCAGTGTTCTTATGGAGACTGCATTCAACTGCGTTGCTGGACTTACAAGCAGGGATAACATCTTAGCTAACCTCCAGATTCAGTCAGCCATAAGCACGCTGTGAACCTTTTTTTTCTAACTACCAAATTGATGCTATTTTTAAAAAAACCCACATACAGATTATTTTCAAATGAAGACGTTTAAGTGTAGCATTTCATTAAAGAAAAAAGTGACAACATATACTTTAGCTTTCTATTTCATCTTAAATCACATAACTAGATTATTGCAGTATTCTTTAAATTCAGAAGTCCCTTTCCCAAATGGCAGCGAAAATAGCTTTTCTCGTGACTGTTTAACTTCTAAGAAAGCTACCTTTTTTTGCTCTTTTATGTCAATCCTTCCCATGCACTGTCATCATTTTACCAGGGTAATAGTCTATTTTCTTTCTTTCTTTTTCCCTTTCTTCAGTATTTTCTGTAATTTCCTTCACTAAGGGAAAAGTACTTGATCCTCCTCATCAGGGCATGGCTCCTTGAGCAGTGTAAGTTTTGGGGGACAAATGTAAGTTAAGACTAAAGAACTGGGAGACAATTCCCACATAGTTAATTTTCTACTTAAGACTGAGTAGGTTTTGAAGGTGGGGTTTTTCGTGTGTAAAGTAGCGTACAAATGCTGTGTCTAGATTTACAGATACTTGCATTTGATTAAGGTTATGTAAAACCCAGGGGTAATATAGAAAAAAGTCACAAATAGTTTGAAGGCTGGAGCAAAAATCTTTGTAGCTGAAGACTTCTTTATGATTAACGTCAAAAGTGACCTCATTACAGAATACACACCCTTACGCAAGTATTCGAACCAATCTGTTATCATACAAGGTGATCTAAAGATCTCTTCTGGTTTGGAAAACATGACCTTAAAGGAAAATAGCTCTCTTTCAAGGGTGTGGGCCACCTTGTTTGTTTATCAGTGACGAGTTCAATATGGCACGACTTCCTGTGCAGTCTTTGCCCTATACCTAGTCTGGGCAGGTATTCATAAAATTAAAGAACTAGAAACAAAATAATCCTGAAGAAAAACCACTTGTGGCTGCTTTATGGCCTGAAGCTTTGGAGTTCTAAAGAAACATAATGACCACTCCAGGAAGGTTAACTGTTTGGTGTTTAGGGCAAACTATACGATATCTAACCTGCAACCCCACACCAAGCTTACCACAAGTGTAGAGCCAAAGTTTTGAGAGTTGTTCAGAAAGAAAGCAAACTACCTGTTGGAGGGGGAGCTCAAGCTAAACAAGGGAGCTGTGTAGCACCATAGGCTTCAGCATGCTGAACTATGCCTTTGTGGGACAACGGGCTGAAATAATGAATAACAAAAATGTGCCTCTGCCAGAATTTTTCAGCGTTCTTTTCTATACTTCTGTAAGATCATCCTCTGCTTCAAAAGTTTTCCTGCTGCTTTAGAAGTGGCAGCAGATGAAATCCATATTTAGTATTAATTATTAAAGAAACACAAAGGAAGAAAGACATTTTCTCATTCTCACTGGGCAGAACCAGCTCCTGTGGTTTAAGGATCAAGATACAAGGAACAAAGACAGAGCTGCTGTTATTGAAAAGCTTTACTTAAGACCAAAGACACCTTGTGTTCAGGAGCAGCCCTACCACATGAAACAGCAGCTGGTGAAAAATGCCATCGCAGAGCCATACTGTAGGTGGTTGTCACATTTGCTGTTTTCTGAATGGACACGCTGGTGGTGTTTGCCTCTGATATTGCCATTAGAGAAGGTATTAATATTTGTGAAAAATACCTGCACAGCTTGGGCCATTATTTTTTTTTTTTTTACTGCAGCAGGACTTGGCCTTTCTGTTCTCTCTCTTCCTGAGGGTTCAGAGAGCAGCTGAGTGAGGAAAGTGGAAGTGCAGTCCTGGGGGGAGAAGCAACAGGAACTACCCTACCTGGAAGAGGTATCTTTGATAACTTGGTATTTTATTCATAGCTTCATGAATCTGCCATCTCAGATGTAAATTTCTTAATAGATGTCTTCAGGCTGTCTGGAGTCTTCACCTGCCCTGCGACAGTCTCAGGGCAGAATTAAAAATGCAGATATGCGTCAGGCAAGAGCTGCATCCATCCTGATCTGTTTTGAAGCTGATGGTGTGATGGAGGTGCAATGTCAGTCTGAAAGCAATGAAGTGAGCGTTAGCAACAGGAGAAAACTATGAAGGAGAGAGCTTGAGAGACAAAGTTGAGTCAAGCTTGAATCAAGCAATAGCCAGAGTTTTGCAAAGCGTTACACTAACTCTGCTTCACGTTTGTTCTACTGAGATGTCACAGTGAAATGTCCTCTCTGTTTTCTTGTGCCCCCTTTATCTGCCTGGCCTCAGTCTACCGCAGTGCCTGCACTTTCTTCTCGACCTAGAGCATCTGCCACTGACTTTGATGGCTTTTCATAAAACACCGTTTCTGTGAATCTTTATAAACTTTGCATCTTTCCTTCTAAGGCTCAGTGAAATGGCTGTAGCAGTGCTGTAGCTGTGGAGACAGGAGCAGCAAGGTTTGAACAGAAGTAATACCAGAAATGGTGAAGATATGTGAGTAGTACTTCTTCATATCTATGTTTAAGTATTACTCCTTTGTCTTCTGTTGCATTTCATCCGTTGCTATCTATTGGAATAGCTTCATTGCAGGAGTGTCCTTTTTCCATAAAAAATCTCTTTCAATTAATCCTTGTTTATAAATGTAGTGGTAAAATCTTCCAGGATTTGAAATGTGCAGCCATGTTAGCTCCTCCAGCAAGTATATTTGTTGCTCTTTCATTCAATAGAGCATCTTCCTTTACTCTCAATCAAGTTTTTTTCAATTTGTGGCATTTTTTCTCTCAGGCTGATTAAATGGGACAGTTGGTAGACTGCAACATGGCAAAACAAAAGAACAGCCTTACTACTGCTTCTGTTTGATTTCAAGGCAAAGGCAGTTTTCATAGCTCTTACTGTGGCTATCAGCTTTTTTTTGGTATGGTATTAAAACAAGACAGTAGGACTATCTATCATGTTAAAAACAGAGATAAAAAGGAACACAAAAATTATTCATTGTATATGATGAGTAAATGTAAGCTCTGGATTCTGCAGTAGATATCTTGCTTGGCTCTCCTGTTCATCGTTACTGTTATGTACGTGCTAACAGGATTAGGAAAGTCACACACAAATGTAACAAATGATGGCTCTGAGCGGAATTAAAGGCATGAATTAATTTTCTTCTATCTCATGCATCATTAAATATTGCTATTGTACTGTCTACTGATTATCTATATTATACCTGTCACCTGATAGCAACCACGGTCGTTATGGTAATGTCAAGATTATAATTATAGTCCCTTCTGCAATGTAGTCATACTATGCTAAAAAATACATCTTTGAGATGGTAGTGTCCCATGCTTGGTCTCAGCCCAAACATGAATACCTTTTGAGAATTTTGAGGTTTTGTTTCTGAGTTAGGACCATTCAAGGAAAATTATATACTTATATGTACATGTATGTGTATATAATTGAAAAATACATAGCCTTTTGAACTGTGGCTTTACTTTATTTGAGATAAACAAAACTTGTCATAACCTCTTATGCCTTGCCAAACATCCCTTCAGCTGAGTTTGGGAATTTAAGATGATAAAAAAATGCAGTTATTACTCAGAGATCAAAGAAATCATGTGAAAGCTTGTTTGGCAGCATGTGTCAGTGTGGTAGATGAGCCCATACCCTTTTGCAGCTCAACGCATGGTGCCCTGGGCGTTCTGGCTGTACCTCCCAAGGTCTCTCTCGTGGCAGAGGCTGGTGACGTCTAAAGCCCAGCAGCTGATGCGGGAACCAGAGCCAGGACTCCTGGGAGAGGCATGTTTATGAGACTGTAGATTGTGGGTGGCAGGTAGAGGGTGACTTCCCAGAAAATAAAATCCACGCTTTCAGAGAATGATCTGATTTCTGTAGAATGTAAGGGCAGAACTCTGAGAACAAATTTTAAGTCATTATCTGGTATCTTCTTCGGATTTTTTTTCTATCGTTGGTCTATTTTCTTTTGGATTTGGGAGACAATTTTTCATTTAATTCTAAAGAAAAAAAAAATTGTCTCGGAAGTATACAAATGTATAAAACAATTCTCTTCCCAAATGTAAAAACGTTCTAGGGAAACCATATTGAGGAATATGTGTGGATGCAACTTGGGGAGCAAATAGTTCAAAATACCCACTACATGTAAAACTAAGGGTCTTGCAACCATTACCTCATTTAGTAACGTGTAACACTATAAATGTTATGTTAACCTAAGATATAAAATAACTTATTATATGTTCTTAGCTGTAATTTGAAAATAATTATAGTCACCATAATCAGGATAGAATGGCACATACAAGTTTTTATCTTTAAATGAGGTATCTGTAGAAACACTGCAGTGTTGTTTTGTTTCCTGTTCTCATCACTTACACAGTACTACATTGATATACTGCTTTTTATTAATTGATTTTGAGAACAAAGTTGGTCAGTTGTTGCAATATATTTTTGGTAATGTTTTGACATCAATATTTGGTTTCAAGCACGAGTGTACAAAGCCGTTTATGTGCCAGCCATTCCTAGGTTGGCATAGGTACCTATTAAGTAAATACTTTTATTCAGATAGTCTGTGAACAAACTATTGCCAAGAACGTCCATTAAAACACTCAGCGATCGCAAGGTTGTCTGTAGATGTTAAACAAGAGTGTCTGATGCTCGTGGATGCTGTCAGCAGTGAGGATAGCTGTGTCTGTATGCACTTTAGGAACAGGACGGCCTCTTGCCTGCAGCCTACTCTTTTACAATGGCTGCTACTCAGTAGCACGTTTATCCTCCTGTCTTCACAGACTTAAAGTGGTTTATGTGAAAAGGAATAAGGGCAGTGGAATCTCAATTAGTTTGTTAATTATTTAGGGATTAAGGCCTTATTCTACCCTAATCATTTAAGAAGTTTGGTTGATTAGTAGAATCTCATGGAAAATCTTTATCTTGCCATTGAGTCTGAAGTGAGAGTTTGAAGACTCAGCTGTTTTACTACTGGGCATTAGCAGTGAGAATTTTGTGTAATGATGACAGTTGATGGAAGCAAACCATACTGCTGAGACACAGCAGGAAATATCCCTCCTAACAGAAAAGAGCGTATCGGTGAACTAGAAAGAAAGATTAAGAAAACTAGAGTGGATCTTGTATAGTCCTGGCTCACCAGAAGCTGCCAAGGATGTGAGCCAGACCCAGATGCGGAAAAGACTTTATCTGTTCTTCTACAGCAGCATTTGTTATGAGATTACACCTTTGTTAAGGGGACTGGTTTGGTCGTATACTTGCATATAGGTAGGTGTTGCATATATTGCAAAAGCAAATGAAACCCAGGCATCTTTGAGTGGATCTCAGATTCCAGGTGTATACAAGAAAATCCATTCCCCAAAAAGAGTTCCCATTTCACACAGCCTGTTACAAGGAGTTATGGTGGACCATTTCATGTCTGCTCTGCTGTTCTCATAAAAAAGCCTTTGTTGTTGAAGGAAGAAGACACATCTCTCCCTTTCCCCTCCTCATGTAAATGAAAAGTATCTTTCTGTAGCTTTTTTCCTTTCTTATCACCTCAGGGTATCTTCCAAGTCTTTTCAAATATCCCTCCTTTGAGACCAGAGATTTTTCGTTAAGAGACGAATGCCTTCAGCGATGTGAGAGGATTTAGCCATCTTGCCCTTGATGTCCTGTGAAGCGTGTATTAGTATTGGTGTGGTGCCAGAGCTTTCACAAAGGCACAGGTAGCTTGCCTAGAGCTTCGGTTTGGATCTTGATTTTCTATTTTGGAGGGAAGCAATAAGATCGATTCCAAAGGAAAATACATACTTTTGTCTCTCATTTTTGAATGGATGATCAAAGAGGAGTTTATTGAGAAGCCTGGTGAGTAATTTCTTCCCTTATTCACCTGTATGTCTAGATAAATAGTCAAGACTGGCTTGACAGTTCTAGTTCCCTGAGCCTCCTTTTGCTACATCACACAATTGTGTTCAGCACACAGAATTACTGAGGTCAGGAAAAGTGAAGCTAGATGGCACTATGGTCCAAAGAAATCATGTGCTGCTGGTGGGCAAGATGAAGCTGTGCAAGTCATCTGGTCTAAAAAGCCTCTAGAGTTTAACAGATATCAGTAAAACCAGGGTCAGAACTCCTGAAATGGAATTAGGGAGAGAACAAATATTTAGCTTTTGGTTTTTTTAACATTAACAGACTTAAAGTTAAGCATATAGACATGAAAGAGATTACAGATGTAAAACGGCTTTAAGATTGGGTGCACAGATAAAACTGTAAGAAATAGGTGGTGCATCATTGCCTCAACATAACTTCAACATATTTGTGTTTTTTAAACATACGCTTAGATACTTCTGCTCAAATATGATAATAAGGATGGAAGTGGATAAGCCATGCACCACATCTGTGCAGTTAAAGAAAACCAATACATTCATCTTATTGGGTCCAGGAAGCTAGAGGGGAAGAAGTTCCGCCCTGATCCACTCATGAAACTTTTCTTTGCTGATTTTTTAGGATGGAGATAAAGGGACCTGTGCTGCCAAAGTATAAACTTCGTACAAGCAAATATCTGGGATAGTTATTGTATGACACTGATTAAGTTATCTTTATATACATATATTTCAACTTTCATATGTCAATTTTCCTAATCTCTATTTTTAGAACAATTTTTTTTTTTACTCGGTTATGCTAGGTTTTAGTTAACTAATATATGTAACTCATCCATTTTTATTTTTATCAGAAATAAAAGTCAGACAAGAATATATCGGTATAGATTTTATTAAAATTATAAGGCCAACCAAAGCCTTTACCTCACCTATAATTAGTATTTTTAAAGTACAAGTAGGCAATTTAAGCTTAAGAATTCAGTAGAAGAATGTCAAAGTTATTCAAACAAAAAACAAATAGACAAAAATATCCCTAAGTTTTGGAAGTCTGGGGAGGTCTTATTTAATAATAAGTTTAAAGAAGGTCTCAGCGTTTGAAAGTAAATAAAATCCAGGCAGCCAAACACTGTGGTGTCTGTAGTGAAGCCAGCCTCCAGGCTTTTCCATTAGCATTCTTTGCTCATGCAACGAAGGGGCCTGCATTGTGGCATGCTGTGTTTGAACCAGGGTCTTTTGCTAAAGGAAGAGTCCCTTTTTTAGAGGAGTTCAGCAGTTGTTGGTTTAGAGGCAATGTGTTGCTATACAAACTGACAAGTTACAGAAACATGCATCTGTCACAAAACAGATGCAATAAATGACTGATTTTGTAGTATCTTATCATGGCAGAAAATAACCCTGGAATACCATACTGTTCCTTCAGCGTTCAGTATGTCATTAACGTGACACTAAGAGTTATGGATGGGCAGGTAACTGATGTGGAAATGCTAGAAAAGCTTCAAGGCTAGTGGCTGGGAGGGAGGTGCTTTGAAGAACTTCTGGGGAACCTGCAAAAAAGGGCTAGCAAGATGAAATTAAAAGCTTAATATAATTACAGAATTTTAATTCTTACACAATTGCAAAATTGCATATGAAGAAGGTCAGTGAGGCAAATTCATAGAACTGCAATCCTAGAAGGGCAGGGCCAAGGGACTAGCAGCTGCAAAAGAAATAGAGCTCATAAGTAGGAATGAAGTTGAGAAAATGGGGTTGGAAGGAATGGGAGAACAAGACACCTCCTTGGAAGTGATATAACAGACATAGCCAAAATGAAATACCAGCAAGGAACTAGGAAGTTTATCAAAGATGCTTCAAGAGAGGCTAGAAGAGAGGGAATCTGTAGACAGAAGGCATAGTGGAAGAAGGAGGTCAAAAGTTTTGCAGAAAATCTGCAGAGAAGCAGGTCCATATTAATTGACAGCAGAATTGGAAATTTGAAGAATCGGGCTATTAGAACAACCATGCAGTGGAGTAGCAAAACAAATTTCCCTTGGGCTAGCAAAGAGGAAAAAATCAATTACTTTTAACATCGCACTTCATTTAAAAATAAGAAAAAAGTGAAATTAATTTCCCAGCAATTATTGTTGAGAACTTCCTCCCATTTCAAGATACAATGAATTGTCAGCTCCTGCTTTATTGTTTATTTGATGATTCAGCAGTCCTTTTTATCTCCTGTGTTTAATATCTGTATGGCAGGAGGACATCATGCTTCAACGGGAAAAATTATGCTTCACGAGAGATAGAAAACATAAAAGCCCTCCATGGCCAAAATGGCTACCTGGAGGGATTTAGGAAGAACATTCAGAATCAGTTATAACATATTACAAAATATTTTCCTTCTATCAACAACATGTGAAAAACACTACTTCCTGTTAACACCGTTTAGAAACACCACCTACTTGCTGATCTGCTCCCTCTTTGCACTGAAAGCACAGCTGCCATAGTTTACCTAGAAAAGTGAGCATCACCCAGTATGTAGTATCATTCCTCCAGTTTACATTAAGACATGGCAGAACATGCGCCTTGTCCTTAATTAACCATGGATTACTGCTGCTTTATTAAACACCGATCTTTGTTATTTTAATTTCTCTTTAACCTAATGGGAATCATACATAGCTTTTTTTCTTTATGGGGACCGTACTGTGCAGTTTGCCATTGGGCTCTGCATTTCTGAGAACTGACTGCAGGTTTCAGCCTTCAAAGGCCCTACAAAATACTGTAGTGCTGATACAGCACTTGTATAGCTGTGAGTTTTTGAGTTTTGCTTTGTGCCACCTCAGCAACAAGGAGGAGGACTGTCCAGAGTCCCATCTGACCTAACAATGTTTCTGTTCTTTTCTTTTTTTACCATTCAAGTACTTTCCCCCTAGAATTCAAGGAAACTCACATTTTCTTTTTTTCTGATGATGTGTCAAATCCTTTTAAAGTAGCTTGGATGTTGGCTGAACCTTCTGCAGGTCCAGTCTATAACGGATAAACTGAATGAAAGCCAAGAAGTTCTCTCATGTCTGTTATAAGTCAAGGGTCATGTTGTATATGGAGCAAAATACATGTATAGTGACAGGAAGCAGACTTTTCCCTATGTTTTAAGTAAACAATAGCAGGTCCAATTTCTAGTTATTGGTGATAGGAAGATCTCCTTGTTCTATCAGATTTCTGTTTCCTGTGACACTCTATAAGGTACATCTCCTTCATGTTTGCTGGCGTTATTTGTATTTTCCAAATGTGTGATGCAGCAAATTCTTAAAAATAACCATCAACTTTGTATTTGTTTTCAAGAAAGTGCTGATGCTGAATAAAGTACTAATTTTGGATTGCAGCAACTGCCCTAAAATGAGCACACTCAGCAAGAAATCCAACATGACTATTTTTTGGAGTTAGTGTCATAGGTGAACTGAAGAAAGCACGAGTTGATAAATTCAATGTACTTTAAATCTGCGAGAATGTTTAAAATTAATTCTTCTTTTTTTTGTTGGTTTTTTTTTTTAATTGTTTGCCATAGACTGAAACCGCTCATTTTACTTCACTATCCTTGGATGAATTTATCCACAAGATGGTTCATCAAAACAGTATATTTTAAGGGAAAATTGTAATGCATTTGTAAAATACTAAAAGTAACAGGATAATTAAATTTTGGCTGGTGACTGTTCACAGGAAGTCCACACAGGGCCTATGAAACAGGCCTAGGGCATCGGCCGTCTTCTAGCAAAAGACACAGACAGCACATGAAAATATTAACATTTCTTAAAACTGTTAATTGCTCTGAATTAATGATCAATTATTTATTACAATGAAAGTAGTTTTTGAGCGATATTAGAAATGTATTAGAAATATACGACATTATAATGGAATGTTGAATAGGCTCTTCATTGACGTAGCATTTTGCACCGTACTGATTTGAAGAGCAGATTAGAATTTCAGATAATTATTATAAATGTATTTATACTGCAAGAGTCACTTGAAAATCACTCTTCTGCTTAAAAAAACATTTCTGTTAAATTAATTCGTTGAACATTCTTGGAAGGTGCCAAATTAATTATGTTTGTTTATTTCAATCCTCTGTGAATATTTGCTGCAATATTCCACTGCAAATAACATGAGAAATTCCCAACCCTGCCCCAGTATTTCCAGAGATACCCTAACTTAGTTGCAATAGTTCAGCTGCAACCTGTCTTCCAGGCTACCTGCTGAAGAATACAGGCTGGAGAACACAGTAAGAGCTGAGGTTTTCAATGGTCTTTCAGACCATTTTTCCGCTTGCCCCAGTTTAGGGTGCAAACCCTAAGCCTGCTGCTGCATTTGTAGATACAGAGAGACAGCTTGTGGAAAGCCGCACATCTTTCTTTTCAACTCCTGCTG
>NW_009648332.1:17620988-17681511 GCF_000708025.1 Charadrius vociferus | reverse complement strand
AATAGCTTGTATGCAAGTGACTCCAGTCTGTCTGCCCAAGCCTCTCTTTCCTTTACAGCTTTGAAATTGGCTGCAGCTTCCACAATTGCTTTCCACCCAGAAAACACCTTCCCAGGAGCAGCAGCCTTCCTTCCAGGGCCCGCTGCATGGAGGAAGGACAGAGATTCCTGCTTGCTTCTCGCTTGTGCATCGCTCTTTATTGCTTCTCTTCTTTCTCTGTTTCCTCTCCGGTTGTAAGCTTTGAGCAGTAATGCAGCTCTAACCTACAGTATTTCGATTATGAGCAGGAACGTCTAAAAGCAAATTGTTCTAGAAAGGTGAGGTCAAAAGAAAAAAAGACAAGAACGTTCATAACCAGTGGGATGAGCCAGAGAAAAGTGCTTTGCCTCTATGCATCTGCTCTGCTGTCTGCTGTTAGTTTGACCATGTACATTCCTTTTCCTTTTCTTTCTGTTCTAGTCTAGTCTTACGGTATACAAGAGTGATTAAAAAAAAAAATAAAGAAGAGACCAATATGTAACAAAGATGAGGTTTTTACTGGGAAAGAATAGTTATGAGCAGGAGATTTTTGGAACACCACAGGCCCCTGTGGATCTCCACAAAATACCAGGAATGCAGGAAGATTTTTCCATGTTCCTAAACATTCAACTTCATCCATGACTCTGATTTTAATTTTATATAAATAAATTTTTGAAGTAATAATGGGATATGGGGGGATTTCCATTTCCTCTCTTTTACAAGGGTATTTCCACAGCTTTCAAACCCTCATTAAACAGCTGTCTGCTCTTAGTACATATGTACAAAATGCATTCGGGGCTATTAAGATGTGATTTCTGTAGTAAAAATTTGTTAAAGTTTTTTTTACAGAAAACCTATGAGCCTCTGAGTTCATTAGTTAATGCTCTACCAACTAAGCGAAGTATCGTCTAGCATTTTCACACCTTCATTTACACTTCTTATTTAATGATAGTAAGGACTCTTTTAGCAAAACTCCTAAGCATATATGAGACTTAAGTTACATAGTTACCAGGAACTAATGCCTTCACTGATGTTATGTATGTATTTCAGTATTTTGGAGAACTAATAACAAAAAATACTTACCTGCAGACTAACATCTAAATATTACTTTTTTCATTTTTGAGAGTCTACAACGTACTGAGAGCCTACACTGAACTTAGTGTGAAGAGTATTAAGAGAATTTTTTAAAGTCCTCTTTTGTTTTGTTTCTCAAACAAGAGGAATTTTTATACATTTTTTCTTCTTTTTTTATTCTTCTGTAGAAGGTTTCAGTTACAATATTTCAGATTTTTTTTTTTTCAAGTTTCTAAGTAGGTGGGGCATCTCCAGCAAGGCAACTGAAAGAAAGAATAGTAGGAAATCTTAATCAGTTTAATTCTACTATTTTTGTACAAATGAACTATCTGGAATGACAGCGCAGGAACTAGGTGGGAGAAGAACAATAGCATGTTTACGCAATACTAACGAGTAATATGGGGGCTAGATTTGGGAAGGATTTGGAAGCAAGGAGTTTGAGAATTCAGCTAGTATTGGAAGTTATAAGAAATTTAAACAGGTTAAATGTCTGCAAATGTTAAGCCACAGAATATCTTACAGTTCTGCTAGCTCTAGCTCTCGGAGCAATTGCAAGCTACATTCAATAGCTGCTTGAACCATTCATGGCTCATGAAAAAGTAGTCAGCTGAGTGGTTTTGCTAACTCTTTTCACCTACAAGTGAGGAAATGTTTACAAAGGAGTAAGAGAGATGTTCAGCATACCGAATAAGAGATTAGCTGTAATTAAAAATGTTAGAAATTGACTTTTGGTAAAGCATATTGGAAAAGAAACAAGAACAATCAGCTTGTGATCTTGAGAGGACTGGAAAAAGGCACAAGAACAGTTATGGTGGTAGAAAATGTGAGAACTGTCAGCGTGGAAGAGAATCTTTAAAGAAAAGAACAGCAGCTTTTTGAAGTTACCCTCTGCAGAATTGAGAAAAGAAAATAAATATGCAAAGGGAAACTGAATGTGCTGAAACTAGTTTATAAAGTTGCAGATGATTTAATAATTAAAGAGAAAGATAGCAAAACTGAAATCCTGAAAATAAGATTAAAAATTAATTACCAGCAAGAAGAGTTTCAAAATAACTCTTAACTTACTGAGAAGTGAAAGGAAATTGAAAGAGGAGAGCCCAGGTACTTAAAGACATCAGTCTGCAAGAAAGGTTCAAAAGTTTCATATACCTGATGGGACTTGAAATGCTAGCGCTTGCAACTGTTCTATTACAAGAGAACAGCCAAGGTTTGGTGTTGTACAGACTCGTAAGGATAGAATGACAGAGACAGTTACCTTTGCCAGCAGATTGTCTTTATCATTCTAGGTTATTGCTGTTCGTTTGGACAAAAGTGCTGAACAGTTTCAGGGAACCAGAGGCTGCTAAGGCATGTGATAATCAAGAAGGAAGTGTAGGCATGTGATAGTGAAGAAGGAAATATTTAAAGTTCCTTTGGGTCTGAGAACAACTTCGTATACGTGGAAAACGGTATGCTTGTAAGAAGTAGATCTTCCAGGTACTTTTGCAAACCGTAGTATTTAAAGTAGTTCTGTGCTTTGCGCAGTGGAGCATCCCCAATCTTGAACTCACCAAAATAACTTGGGGCATCTGCCACTGCAGTACTGCAAAACTGCTTGGCAGAGAGACAGCTTTCTTCCCAAGGGTGAATTTATCTTTCTAGCTATCTTTTCATAAGATACTAGTTCTTTGCATATTCGTGCTCATTAGATATTTTTGCCGTGACTTCCTATTCCCCTCTGCATAAGGCCACAAGCATACTTGAAAGGAGTTTGCATGACTTCTGACTGTCCAAAAGGAAAAGAAGAAAGAGGAAATTACTGTGAGAACATGACCTGCAGCTGTCTGTATGTCTGAATAAGAAAAACTATGTACTTACTCACACAATGACAAAGAAGTCATTGGAGATCAGCCATTGGTATTTTTATCAGGAAGGAGCTCTATTAATGTACATCAATCTATCAACAAGTTGTTAGTAAATGTAGTACTGTGGGCTATTTTACTTTTTCTAGATGTAGTCAGAGCATTTAAGAAAAAAGGAAATTTAGAAAAGATGCTATTATACAGAAAATTTAGAAAGAGAAGCAAATTGTGTATGTTGTGAACACATTAAAATGTGGACTATTATTTTGCCACTGTATAATGTAGGCTATCGTGCACGGGACATCTAGCATGATTTGTACCATAGCTAGTTGAAGCGTAAGATCTTAACGTGAGCAAAGGTTTACCTCACAGCATAGACCCACCTGCATTTGAAAATGGAGATGATAACAGTAATGTTCTGAAGCTTGCGAGACCTCCAGAGCATACACTTTTGTGTGTTTGTTGTAAATAAATCTTTTTAAGGTTACAAGTAATATAAAGTTATCTGATATTAAACAAGCTCAATTCCACTCATTTTTTCCATTGTAACTCCCTACTACAAGTGTTATGTCACACAAAATCCCCTAATGTTAGGAATTACTAAATTCTGCATGGGGTCTTTCTCTCCATAGTCTGAATGTTGGTGCCTGGGTTCCCCACAAGTGCTGGACTGTTGTCTGTGAGTTGCTCCTCATCAAAGCTTCACTAATCTGAATTATCATTGTGTTTTATAAGACAGACTGTCACAGAGCAAGTTCTTTATCAGGCCCGTTTCCAAAGAAGTGTTTTACTGGTGTAACTGAAGGACTCTGCATGTGTCTGGCTCGAGGGACTAAAATCCCAGTCTCTGATAGGAGGTTTTATTTCCCTCAAGTTCTCTGGAATTTAGGTGGACTTAATACAGAAAAAAAACCCAGACTTCTGGCAAGAGAAACTGCTATGAGGATCTGGGTCTTGCTTGGTGTTCTTTCCTTGCAGAAGTAGATATGTTTGTAGGAAATGGAACAAATGGGTGTCGCTTCCCGTGTAAAAACTGTCTAGAAGCTGGATGTAGCCTAAAGCTGGTTTTTTTTCAGTTTCTCAGTTATGATGCCTTCTCATTTTCATCTGTAATCTCAGAGCATTTCCTCATAATCATGAGGATATTACAGCAATTCCCATTAGTAACAGGATTTAAAAGCTTTCCCTTCCCTTGCAGCTTGTTCAAAGGATAGTAGATCTACTGAGCTGAACACATGTGTTTTTATTGTACCTGTGCCCACATAGTTGATGTAGATTACCAAAACATGGAAGATGACTGCCACTGATTAATTTATTGGTTTTTCTACCCACTTCTCTGGAGCTCCTCAACCCCATTAACTTTGAATGCCTAATTTGAGCACCGGAGTTTTCAGAGTAATAAGCATTCCTTACTACTTTAATTAGGCAAAAGATAGTTCTCGCTACCTTTAATTGTGGCTACATGAGGCAGATTTCTGGTACAAAGAGTCTACCTTATCCTCCCAACTCCTCATTTGTTCCCACAGTCACTCTATCTTCTACAGTAAAGGAACTGAAGGTTTCCTGGCAAAAATGTGTGTGAGCATGTAAGTAAACTTTCATTCTCTTCTTTTGCATTTTATAGCATGTGGATTTACAACCGTAATAGCATTTTTAAACATAATATCTTATTGCAGAAATTCCATCATACCATGTCATGCTGACAGAGACCATGGGAATGCCTTAAACTTAGAGCTCCAGCAGATCAGCTGTGCTGTTGAGCTATGAGGTATGTGCATTTAGGACCTATCCTGGGTGCATGCCAGCAAGAACTGAAACACGTTTATTTGCTCTGAAGGGATGGTATGTGCATGGTCTGGTCATACACAATAGTTATGAGGGGATAATACCTCTATTTGGAAATAACTCAACTTTTTGGTCAATTTTTTTTTTAAAAAAAGTTAATATTTGCAGAGTTGTAAGTGTTTTAAGGAACATCTTAAAATAAGTAATGTGAGCAACTATATATTTTAGGGAGCAGGATATTAAAAATTATATTGTAAGAAAGAGCAGCATATATACCATGAAATCCACTGGAGACTTTGCTATGACCACTCTGTTTTATATGGAAGTTGCTAAAATACTGGTGATGTGTTTTAAACGCTAATATGGTCGAATAAGCAAGAAACTGAAAATGTATTTTCTACTATACTTGTAAAATACATATGTACACAGACATTCATATGCGTAGGGAAGGATCGTGCCTCAAAGCTTAACAGATCAAAGAATGTTGTAAAAGATCAAAAGCAATGTTGAGAGTTTTGAGATTTTACCCAGGAAATGAATCTGCAGTGATTTTTAAGGATGTTGATAGTATGGAAAATTTACACAATTCAGTGGATGTTGTGAGGGGTGCAGACATTTTCAAAATAGTCTTAATTGCCAAACAATATCTCAAAGCCAAAAAGCCATTATAGGAAAAATACAGTTATTGCCCTCAACCTGCTTTAACTCATGTACTGTAAAGACAATGAGTGAGGACTGGTGAGGCTTTGTATGCCCAGATCAATGTATTTATTTATTTATTTTTGGCATGTCACTGAAGTCTGAGAATTGGATCAGTGCAGTAAAGTGGCAAAGCAGTGCAGGTCTAATCAGATTTCATGCTGCTGCAGCCTGTACTGGAAAACTGTTGCTTGAGATATTAGAACCCAAAAAACCAGGCTGATCAAATTGAGAGACTTTGGAGCAGTTCTCTTAAGCAGTATTCATACTTTACCAGAACAAATTTCTGAGATCATTAAAAGGTATCTTAAGAGCTTAGACACAACTTGGGAAGGGCAGTACTTCCTAAATACTTTGGATAAGTGTCTACCCTCCAGGTTTCTTAAAAGCCTGACTCATTCTCTTTTTATCAAAGACAGAAAATGGACTAAAACAGGAGATACACTTTGAAAGGGACCCTGAGACAGATTTTGTTTTATCAAATGATGTCAATACAGAATTTGACTATGTAATTTTTTTTTGTTTCTACATATAGCTATTGATGTGGGAGTTTCTAAGAAAGTGTTTTGATCAATAGTCATCTTCACTAGAACAAGTTTGGAAGTACAAAGCTCTTCCATTTTATTAACAGTATTTGATCTATGACTAATTGCTTTTATCCTGTGAAGCTGTGTTTCCGTAAATGTATCTTCATGGTTTTAATGAGCATTTTTAAAGTTTAAAGCTAACCCTATAGCTGAATGAACAAAGTCATCAAGAACTGTGAAATTAGTTCAGTTCAATGGTTCATTTTTCTTTTCTCTTTTTTTTTTTTTTTTTTTTTTTGTGTATTGAGAAGATTTACAAACAGGGCATAGGGGCTGTAACGAGAACTTCATTAAGGTGGATCTTTCAGCATGTAGCATCTGTAGCTGAGGTTTTGAAAAACAGGAAACTGTTTTAGGAGTGGGGACTCCAAAAGCACCTACTGTTCTTCTGAGATTGTGTGAAATGCCTATGTTTCTGTAACCGCTGCATGGGCATTTGGGGTTCTTTATTTTTCTTCTCTTTGCTTCCTCAATATTTTTAAGCTTCCACTGATGTTATCAACTAATTACCTCTTACCATCTTTCAAATAGACACCAAAATGAAACCAAATCTTGGAAATTACCTTTAGGAAAATATTTGGAAAAAATGTGGCCATAGCAGAGAGAGGAATTTTGTCATGCTCCCATTACAGAGTCAATTCTCTGTACAGCCAGTACAAAGCAAGACTGACTTAAGAAAGAAATTAAAAAATGATTGGTTCTAAAAGCTGTACTGAAAACCAAGATTAAAATTATTCTATATCTGGGAACTGGCTGTATGTTAGCTTGATGTGTGTCCATATCCAGTAACAGCAAAGTAATGCAGAAACAACCTAATTGCAAAAGTAGCATCTCAGCAGGTTGACTTGCCACTAAATGTGTCTTCTCTTCTAATGAAAAATTCTTAGAAACTGCTCCATTCCACACACTGTGGCGTAGCATGACATATACTGGAAGCTATATGGTCTTGCAACGTAGGTAAATGTTACCATATGGTTTGTTAAAATGTGTCCTACCTGTTACCATGTGCTATATATTTTACCCAAACCATTTTTTCTGCTTATATTTCATATAGAACACCTCACCCGGAATTGTCTAGAGCTTATCCAGGGGCATGGCACAAGCCACAATACATGCACTTACAGCTGCCCCAAATATTGCCCTCAGTAACTGAAGAAAAAGCCATTCTTTGCTACTCTTGCTCCAGCTGTTAGTCCTGGAAGATTTTTGTTCAATTAGGGACACACCACAGTGTTGATTAGAGTAACATTGTTTGTGAATTAAGAGACCAGGCTGTAGCAGCCCAGTGCTACATAACAGTAGTTAGTTTCCATCTGTCCTAAAAATATTTTTCCTTTTAAAAGATATTTTAAATCATATTTATTGGGCTTTGTTGTTTCAAATGAAAGACCCTGCCTCCCTCTGCTCCCCAAAAGGTTGTGCATAAAAAAAATTTAGAGGGAAACTTCCAGTGACCTAATACATTGTTTTAACATTACTTTTCCTAGCAAAGGCTGCTTGTCTTGGCAGTCATTCATAATTTTGAAGTCCTTCCAAAGGAAGGTAAGGCTCTGTTCTTTGAATTGGTCCAAAAGGGTCAAAATTCAATGGCTAATCCTTGCAATAGCTTTCTGAAGTTATTGCAAATGAAGACCTTGCAACGCCTTGCCTAGTGGCAAGATTTACAGGGCCCACATAAAGAAAATCTCAGGAATGTTTGTATGGCCAAATCACTCTTGTCACAGAGTGACCTTTTTATAGTGAAGCAAATAAAAAAAGATGTTCTCTCAATTGCCTTATTTTTTTTCCAAATGAGTACTATCTCTATTATTATTATTAACAATAATAATAATATTAATAGCTCTGATGCTTTACTACGTAACAATGTTGGATGGACATTTATAAAAACATGAATAGAATGTCAACTCAAAAAAATCTATAATAATGTGATAAGGAATGCAGTGTATTACACAGGGGTGGGGGTAAGGAAAATCAGTCAGGGTATTGAAAGCAATTGTGTACCTGTGTCGGGGAGATGACTTCTGTGTCCTGCTGGTGAACGTACATCACAATTATGTAAAAATCAAAACAAGATATGGGTGAATTATTATTTTCTGTAACTGAAAATGTTTTTCAACCATTTTTTAAAGAAAACTAAGTTGAGATTGAGTTACCTATTTGCTTGCCTATGGATTTTATGTGCCCTGTAGAGAATACAGTACTTCTGAAGATTGACATAATTCAGCATGTAGATACATTGGTTCAACATTTGATTTGTCTAGAAAGATTCCAATAGAGCTGGAATGTTGTATTATTTTCTGTCTCTTTAGTGCTACAGTTAGGTCTTTAACTTTATGTTTAGTTCATTCACAGTGAGTGCTTGCCATCCCAGCTTGAATAGCAGCACACATTTCCTGGAAGCTTGTTAGACAAAGTCAAATAGCGGTTTCCATCAGAAACAGTAGTCCACGGCCTCCACTTGTACACATACAAACAAAGTGAGAAAAATGTTTATAAATTAACTTAAATTTCAATAAATCTGAGATAATTTCAACTATAAATTCCTTGTCTTGTGGAGAATGGGGCTAATAAGTTCAGTGTTGAAAAAAGTTGAGTCTCTCTTTTTGGTACGGCATTTCTTAATACTGAAAAAGTGAATGCAGATATAGCACTCCTAGTGGCACTAGGAAACCAATTATTTGTATTTTATGTAGCTTTACTAAGAGATAGGTTATAGGAGGCAATTTCAATAGTAATCTGCAGTATATACATAAATCACTAAGTAAAAACTTATCATTTCTTTTAGAATATGGAGAAACAGATGTGTATTTTCTCTTTTGCATGTAATTATTATATATTATATTATTATATTAGTATTACATTATTATATATACCACTTAGACATTAATAACGTATTATATTGATATATCTGTGTATGTTTCACATAACACAGAACATTTTTATAATAATATTATAGGCCATAAAGTTTTGCATTATATGGAATTTAAACTGGGAAAGAACATCCTTTCAAAGGGACATAACAGGATGGGATTAAACTGGATATAAACATCCAAATGTAGTGTATCTGCAGGATGTCTGTAGGTGTTCTTATGTCAACTCACACAGTTGCTGCTGAAGTTCAGTAAAACCCGTCTAAGTCCTACAGCTAGGTGGAATGTATAAAAAATAAAAATAAAAGATCAGTTTTTGAATGGCAGTGATTTAACTTCTAGACCATCATAAACCTTAAGTTCCTTTTTTTTTTTTACATTTTTTTCTTCTGTCTTTCTACAACTTATTTTGATTAAATGTCAAATATTAAGATCACAGCCTAAATACAGGCAGTTCCAATGTTATAAATATCACAGCACAGACAAAATGAGGAAGATTACTTTTCTTATCTGAAGAACAGCGAGCACTGTGCTTTGATAGGTGAGAATTCCTCTCACTTCCAGTCAAATGCTTTGCATTTCCTTGAATTAAGTAGGTTTTGATTTCAGGTAATGATACTGTCTGATTATATGATACTTTTTATTTGGGAAACTTTCAGGAAGTTTGTTGCTGTTTTCAGACATAAAATGCTGGAATTTTATACAAATTTATACACTCCAGTATTTACCACTCTTTGTATGTATTGTTCATTCTGCGTGAGTTTTGACTTTTAAAAAAAAATTTGTGGTTTTTCACTTTTGAATTAATAATATTTGCAGTAAAGCCAAGCTAAAGAAGGAAGTCATACCTCAAGTACGGGGACATAATATTCAGTGCAAATAAGGAAATTATTTAAGCCCTGCATGATGAATTTGGCCTATTATGTGCAGTCTTCATCTTCCACTGAAGCTCCCGCTGTTGACTATCGCTGTAAATTAGACAGTGGACCAGCAATAAATGCTGCTGATATGGCAAATGATCTGTTCCTTGGGCAGATTTTGCCAGAGTATGCTATAGTCTTACACTTCTGGCCTGAGAACGATGGGTCTCTCTGTCCAGGTGGCCCACTTTGGCAGGACAATAAATCGATGTTCTTTCTTCTCTGCCCCGGAGGAAGTGTGGAGGAGGGAAGATGGTCTTCCTCCCAAAGGATATTTGCCTTTGCCATAGTGATAGAAAAAGCTGATGAATAAATCAACCAGAAAAGCAAAACAGATGGGTCGGAAAACTTATGGCAAAGGAAAAAACAAAGAGAATATTGTATATGTCAGGACTCTGGTTGCCATTTCATAAACAAACTTCTTCCTATTTTTGTATATTTTACTTGGATATCCTGTTTCTTTCTTTATCCCATGTGACATTGGGATTTTGAAAAGGACTGAAGCCATAGAAAGGTTTCATCTATGGTGTATTTGGAGAAGGTGGAGATCTTTCTGCTAAAACTGAGAAATGTTTAAAGAGTGATAATAGGTGCTATTAAAATGGTAAATGCCAGTTTTCTCTCAAGAAGAGAATGGAAAGAAACGCATCAGGAAAAAAATAGCTTTTGCTATATGTGTTAGAGATTTATTTTGTATATTTCCTTTGGAACCTCTTTGTATTTTGAAATCAGTTATGACCTGTATTTCCAAGTTGTGTTGCAAAGCCAACTTGCACCCTTTAGATAAAGATGTTTGTACTTTGTAATAGAGTTTGCAAACCTTTGTACTATGGAAAAGACAGCCTTCTGGACTGCAGCCATGCTTTGTGCTTAAGACCTGGCCTGAGTGACCCATCATAGCAGGAAGTCACCTGTAAAGTACTTACTTAAGAATCTTATTCCTCGTGCCTTCAGCTACACAGGTCAATGGCAGCAAAGTAGCTCCTTGGCTGTTCAGTTATTCCAGTTTCTATTCGTAGTAAATGTGATGCTTTCAATTTTAAGAAATCAATTAGTAAGTCATTACACAGTTGAAGGGGACAATGCAGTCTAATAATATCTCTGGAAGACTGTCTGTTTGAGTCCATTGGGTTTTAGATTAAGTTAGAATGAAGACCGAAGTAAAAAGGTGACATGCTTAACTTCGGGAAAACTTACCTTTAGAGGTGGATGCCAACAGGCAGCTTTGTAACATCATGTAAGTGCAAAGTCAGTGGATGGAGAAGCTGCTACACAGTGGAGGCAGCCAAAACTTGGTAACAGGACTGTGAGGTGGCCTGGGAGTAACACATTAGCAGCAGCTGGCAGACAGCAACAGCTGGTTTGCAATGCAAAAGTTTGACAGTGTCTCAGTGCAAAATTGGGATGCTCAGAAGAGCTCATGATGAAGTTCAGTGCCATTCTGGATTCAGGATTGACAGATTGTTTTGCAGTTGCATGAAGAAAAAGAGGCTTTTCAGTAGTAGTGCAGAGGAGAGCTGTATAAAGCAGCAGCGTTTGTTTTAGGGTGGCAGAACAGAGCAGGTGATTCCTGAGTTCAAAATGAACTCGTGTTAATTAGTACTATTAATTTCTGGGTTTTTTACACCGTTTAGGATAAGATTTTCAAAGGCTACAAACTTTAGGAATACATGTCAGTAGACTTGTATTTCCAAATCTCTTAGACATTTCTCAAACTTCTTTCCATTTGCTCATAGGATTTTTCTCGTGCTCTCAAAAAACACAGACTAAATGCATGGAAACCATCTCTCTGAGTCCCTTTGTAAGCAACTGTATCACTTGTGCTTCCCCCATTCTCAAGCTTTCATGCCTTCACCTGCTTTTGGCCAGTGTCAGAGATGGGGTTCTGCCTCAATAAAACTCTGACTGATCCACTGCAGGATAAACCAAAACGTCAGTGGTGTGTTAAAGTCTGGATAATGCCATCTCTCTCTCCTTATAAAAACGACACTGATGAGCACATTCAAACAGGATTTGAATTCAGAAATATTGTAAATGGGGAAGGAGGAGTGATATCTGGGGTGCTACCTGGCCTACTTTCCATGATTCTTATGGAGATCTAGAGGAATACTGAATTAACTGGAAAAATCCTCTTTCTCTTGGGAAAGTAGACGTTTATGTCAAAAGTTTTGGTGTAGAGTTGCGTTTCTTTTAATATATTATGGAGAAGATCACAAGTGTAGAGTTCTAAATCTAAGGGAGAAACAGCAGCAGCAGCAATTATAGATGAAAAGGTTCTTTTTGGTGTAAGAAGATGAAAAGTGTAACCTCCAACCCAAAATACATCATGTGTCTTATAATTCATGAAAATAAGAGAATAAGAATATTCTCTATAATATTTTCTTTTATCTGAAGTGTATGTGGTAGCACCATTTGTCCTTCCATTTGAACTGCTTGAGAAGACAAAACATTTTTCCTAAAATGTGTGAGGTGCTGAACACTTAGGACTGTTGAATAATGTTTCCGCAAGAACTTTTTCCTTAATATTTGTTTCCTGTTTTCCATTTTTTCTGTTTTTTGTTCTTTTATCTATTGGCATTATTTATTGTGCTGTGTAAGTGACTGCTGAGCAGAAAGCTGGGGTTCATCCGGAAAGATTTTAAGTTTCAGAGTAAGAAGAACTTACAGTGTAAATAAGAATTTGTTTCACTACTCTTTCAAATAGCCTTCCATTATGTGGATCCTGGAAATTTTACGAAGAAGTTCGTGGAAATATCTGGCATTCATGCATATGTCGGGTAGTAAATTTCTCAGTAGTAGTAAATTTCTCAGTGAAGATCCTGTGAAGTTTATCTCTGTAGAAAGCACTATTACACTGGCAGGAATGGTAGATTTCGTTCCTATTTAACAAGATTTTAAAGCTGCCTGGGGCTCCTGGGCACTTGCTTCATTTTCATTTGGGAAGCACAAAGCTGCTCTCACAGTTACTGAACACTTCTGTGTGTTGTAAACCCAGATGTGACAGTACAGGCTATACTTGCTTTCACTCCAGGCTCTTGAAATTCCACATACTTGAGAGAGCTGTCGGAATAATGCAGACGTTTCTCCTTTGAGAGACAGCGAGCAATTACAGCCAAGATAAAACTGGAAGTTCTCTGTCACATATCAAGTTAGGCTTCCATAGTGTTTCACCTTCAGTGACCTTAAAGAGTAGCTACAAAATTATTACAACTGATATAACTTGGTTATTATGAGATTACCAAGAAATTACAGACGACTTCTTGCTTGTTTTTATGTCCTATTTGTCCTAATTAGATCCTGCCAGGATTTCCAGTTATTCACAATGGTTTGCTTTATAGCTACGTGCCAGAAAAGTGCTGTTCCCAGTCAAGTCCAGCAGAGAATTGTGTCTGTCCGTCAAAGCACTGAACTTGGTTGTCTGAGTTTTGGTTGTCTGAAAAAGGATCAGAAGGATAAAGTGAATCTTAAACGGCATATTGTACAATACAAATCCTGACAAAAGTAGACAAATACCATAATATGAAATGCATTCATTAAAACACTAAATTTTATACAGAAGAGTAAGAAAATAAAAGATCAAGGTAAGTTTACAGACAATTCACAGAAATGAATATAACTTTACGAAGAATGTTATGGTAAATTGTCAACTCATCATTTATTCATCTTTATAACAATCTGCAGCTTTAGTCTAAATTAATGGTCTTTTTCATCTGTACTCTCCAATCCTTTTGATAACTTAGAAAGCAATGTTGTCAGTTGTATTAAAATAGTAATATGAGGATCTAGTAGGCACTAGTAAATAGTGCAGATTAATTTAGTCATTGCTTTCTCCCTGGAAATGAATTTTTAAACATACTGCTTATTTTTCAATCTTGTGATAAATTTTTGTTCATTCTTCTACTATAGACTCCACCTGAAAATTTGTCATCCTTTATGTTAAATGTGAAAACTGCTAGTCATCTTTTAAAATAAATTTTATTTATTAATTTTCCAATTAATACATTGCATATAAAAATAAATTTAAAATAAGCATTCAAAATAATAAATCAAATTTGCAGGATAAAGGGAAACATTTTTTTCTTAAATTGCTGGAGATCCTAAATTGTTAATAAAATATATTTGCTAGGTACAAACACATTTTCTGAAGCCTTAAGCTACAGCAGGATCCATATGCTGACCTTAGAGGCAGAATGAACATCTCATCATGCCACAAAATTCAATACAGTCATGGTACAAGACACCTGGAAGTGCAAGAAAAGCAAAGTCAGCAACTGGATCTCAGAACTGTAGCAGATGAATCACCGTAATAAAGTGTAATAATCAGTCATTTAAAGGCTGATAGTTTTATATCAAACATTTTAGATCAAGAATACAGAATTACTATAGAGTATTTCTTTTCAGTGTGAGATAATTGTATTTTATTCATCCAAATAATCTGGAAAACTGAGTGTAAGATAATTTGGTCAACATTTTAATGAATTTACCCTTGAACGTGTCCCTGGAAATTCCTGTGCCTTAATCCTGATGGTCTTGCAGATACCAAGTCACCATTACAGGTAAGACTAATCTCAAGCTCACGAGCCCACCAGAACTTAACTGGATTTGGTCCTTGATCTGGAAAAGGGTTCGACGCTGCATATGCAGCATTTACATGTTTTCCTTGTCTTTTAGAAACTGTGGGCTGCACAGAACTCTTTTGTTTCCCGTTAGGATATCCCAGCTTCCAAATGAAAGCTCTAGCAGTAGCTGCGTGGTCGTCTGACCCAGTCAGTACTGATTTCATTCAGCAGGGAGAGAACCTTGACCAGAAACCCATATAGGTAGGGCATTTCTGTGGAGCTGAACTGTTGGAAGAGAGGTGCTAATATCTGTTCCTCATGCCGTGGAGCTAATTATGGTCCGAAATTAAGTCAATAGACACAAATTTATCCAACCAAAAGGGTCATTAAACCATCTCTTTCTTTTGAATTGGTATTGACATATAATTCTGGGAAATTTCAGGAAGGATCCTTGGCTAAGGAGCATGGAATGTTGAAAGTCAGACATTTCTCAAGCTAATTCAGCACAGACCTTTATCCTGCCTGACAGCAATTTCAAACACACGTCTTCTTTCTCCAGTTGCCTCTCTTATCACTAGAGAGTAACACGGTCTATGATAGAGGGTGACACAACTATGAAAGTCATTCTTGCTCAGTTGTCTATATCAGACAAAAAGGATTGGGGCTTTGATGCCTAGCCAAGTAATTGTCTTGAAAGGAGAAATAAATCCCAGCAACTCACATCTTTCTTACCCTTGCTCATCTAGAAAAACTCAGCTGCCCATGGTTTTATCACTTAGCTACTCCTACATTAGCATATTCCTTCCATAAAAATGTTAAAAAAGCAAGTAGTTAAGGCGGTACTTAACTCTGTGGGGAAAAAATGAAAGAGAGAAATAGTCTAAGTAACAAAGCAGGTTGTTGGTTTAGCGTAGAGCACATTCAAGACATAAAGAAAAGGTGCCAGATCCTTAACGACTTGCAGCTGGCTTGAAGCGTCAGTCCTTTTTTTAGGATATGCACATACACACAAACATGAATGTTTTGCTGCTACAAAATGCTGTCTCTTCTATACTTGTCATTTTGGCTTGATGAAAGTAAAAGTCAGTTCATTCCTTCTTGTTTCTGTTTGGAGGGTCATTTTCTTTAGAACTGTCAGTGTACTTCCAGAGAGGTAAAAGTGACAAAAACTAGATAAAAGAAAGATTTCCTTATGTGTCTTAAAAAAAAAAAATAAATAAATAAAAGAGCAATCCCTGTATTCCTCACCCATATGAAAGATTTAAAAATTATGACTCTTGAATCACACAATGTTAAGTCATTTAATTCCTTTCTGCTATCTGTGTAATATTTCTACCTGTTAGTGAGCCTGTCCACTGTGGGACTACAGAGATAACATTTATATAACGCAGTGCAGCAAAAATAACATCTATACAGCTGAACACAGCTGTTCGGAATATGAATCATTGTAAGAGAATAAAGAATATAGTCTGTGATAGACAAGTTGAAGGATAATCGATTAGTAGCAGCACAGTTATCAGTAGCCTGTCTAGGAGAATCCAAATTCTGCATTTTTTCCAGCTAGAATGGTCTGTTACGGACCATGCTCTCATC
Source organism: Charadrius vociferus (assembly GCF_000708025.1). Taxonomy (NCBI): domain Eukaryota; kingdom Metazoa; phylum Chordata; class Aves; order Charadriiformes; family Charadriidae; genus Charadrius; species Charadrius vociferus. The sequence goes on along the minus strand of NW_009648332.1, from coordinate 17,665,565 downwards.
ATTCTCCTTTGTTTTTCTGGGTCCGTAGGGACGTGCATGTACCTCATGATTGAAGAGCAGGAAGAAGGTGGGAAATGAGGAAGTGACTGATCTCCATTTCCCCACAGTCAAGAATCTACATGGGCCTTGGAGAGCAGCTGCTGGTGAGTAATGACAAAGCTTGGTCAAAAAGTTCTCCACCCTTTTCTTCACTAACTTCATCTGATCAGGTGAAATGCTGGCCTTAATGAGGTACACAATGATATTTAGTGGTATCAGACTTCCCTGTAGAGTGTTGGGAGAATGAAGTAATTTGTTCATATTCCTTGTTAAATGTTTTCAGTTGACTTTATGTTGCCATATCGTGGGTCCTAGCCAGCATCTGCGCTTGCCCCAAATACCACTTTATTTTTTTTCACTCAGACCATTTTGAATGAGTTTTGTTTGAAAAGCTATAATTCCAGTGAGAACAAAAAACTTCGGCGTGTCTCAGTATATTTGGCTCAAAGTAAAAGTAAATCTGAGCTCTCACTTCAAAATTCCCAAAGAGATTTTGAGTACTCCAAAGCTCATATTTGAATTTGGCTCTTGGTATACCCTGGAGAATATTTCAAAAGGGAAGCTTTTTATTACATATGTCACTATAAAGACAATAGAAGCTCAGCTACCCAAACTAACAAAGTCTGACTTACAGTACAGTACTTGGCATAGAGTATGTGGATTTAAAGGCTATTCAACAGTTTCACTTTTAGACCCAACATAACTGAAAACATACTTTCTTTTTTTAGAAATAAGATTTGGAATTTCCATGGCTTGTTTTTTTCCAGCAACAAGAGACTAAGATAAAAAGAAGGGACTTTTTTCTCTAGTGGCTGCTATTTATTTTTTAGATCAACTTCTTGTTCCTTCTGTGAAGTGAAATAGACAATGCCTCTGAATAGAAGAAATTAAGAAAGTAGCTATTTTTTAGTTTATGCAAGTTATCATACTTCTGCATTATTTCATCTGGCATCTTTTGTGGATTCTGGATGCCTTCAGACTAACCAAACAGGAAGTGTCATAGCTGGGGAGCTGGTGCCTGCGAAAGATAATGAAGGAAGTAGACGCATTTCTTTTTATATACAGTATTTCAGAAATTCCAGAAAAGGGAAAGCAGCAGATGATAAAAGTTTCTTAAGTTGTTTCTTTTTTCCCTTTTTTCTATAGATGACAAGTTAGATGTGGAGTACAATTGTAAGGTGTGATGTGGGTTACAGGGTAATGCGTTGGTGTTCTTTTTGTAGCTAGGAACAAAGTTACAATTCCTGAAACAGACACAGTCCTTTAAATAGATCTGCATGTAGATCTCATCCTTCCCATCCGGAGATGAAAATTATAGGGAGTCAGTGATGCTCTCCTCCCCCTCTTGGGGGCTATACAGAGGTTGTATTATTGTCAGGTGCTAAGAGAGAAGGTGGAGGGAGTGAGGGAAAGCAAAGGGTCAGAGGGGTTCTGGGAACCAAAAAGCCAGTAGACACTGAGGAAGGAAAGACAGTATATAACCCCGATACCGGGCTACTGAGGTTCGTGAAAACTGAAAATTTTGAGGCTGGGAGATCATTATCTGCTGTATAAGCCATACAGTCCGTAGTATTCATATATGTCCTCCAGGTTCATGTATTTTCAGTTACTTGATCAAGTATGGCCATATTAAAAGTGTTACCTTGGATGTGGTGCTTAAAGGGCATTCCTTCTTTGTTGATGCAGATATGTTTTCCCTCCAAGAATAGTTCTTATTTGAGTTACAGCACGTTCCTCTTGCTTTTGTTCTTTAGGCACGATCATACTGTCTAGGTATCAGACACTCCTTGCATAGGGTGAAAGCTCTTCATCCCAGCTGCTTCCATAAAGCATCAGAAACTCTGTAAGAGACTTTCTTATGCTCAAATGTCCAGTGCGCATCACAAGGAGACCTTTCATGAGATGGGTGAGGGCTGCAGTTTCTATGGGGGACCTAAGTATGAACTTGCTGTTCTGTGTTCTGAGGCTGAAGAATTCTTGAGTCAGACTTAGCTGCATCTTTTCACCTGAATGCCATGCCTTCCACAAGGATTATGCCCTCTGAAGCTCACAGGACACAAAGATGCTTACTAATAAACACGTTGCATATGTTTCTGTGTTGTGGCCCTGTATAACACTTATTCCAGCACTAAGTATTTTTAGCAGAAATCCCAAATGGTGACTCTAAATGCAGATATTGGGATAAAACCATAGAATGGTTTAGGTTGAACGGGACCTTGAAGATCACAGAATCACAGAATGGTCAGGGTTGGAAGGGCCCTCTGGAGATCATCTAGTTCCAATCATCCTGCCACAGGCAGGGACACCCCCCACTAGACCAGGTTGCTCAAAGCCCCATCCAGCCTGGCCTTGAACCCCTCAACGGATGGAGCTTCCACAACTTCTTTGGGCAACCTGTTCCAGTGCCTCATCACCCTCAAAGTGAAAAATTTCTTCCTAATATCTAATCTAAATCTACCTTCTTCCAGTTTGAAGCCATCCCCCCTTGTCCTATCACTACATGCCCTTGTAAAAAGTCCTTTCCCAGCTCTCTCGTAGTCCCCCTTTAGGTACTGGAAGGCCACTATAAGGCCTCCCTGGAGCCTTCTCTTCTGCAGGCTGAACAACCCCAACTCTTCAGCCTGAAATGCTGAAAATGCCATGAAACATTTTCTTACTGACACAGGAAACAGAATGTCGAATTAGATACGTTTCCTTCTACCTTTTTTTAAAAAATCTCTGCCAAAAGAGAAGGATTAGCCCACTTCTCTGTAGGTCCTTGGCCATAAATCACAAAACCAGTGGTGAGAGTTTTAAGAGATGAAACTCTGCACGAGGTATACCCTTTCAGCCTTCCTCTAATAGCCTCCATGAGATAGTGCAGTACATTAAAAACGCTGGAATAGGGTTAGAAGTGTTAGATAACTAAGATGTTGCATAACATGCATTTTGTTCAAGTAATTCATTAAGGTATCAAGAACTTGTGATCTCTTTTGTCTAGAGGGAGTGAAATGAAGTGCATCATATAGGTATTTAGCAGGGCTGTAGAAGTATGAGTTAAAGCAAATACTTAGTACAGTTCTGAAATGGTTTTCTTTTCTTACATTCCAGAAAAGTCTGAAATAAGTTTCAGTTTCCTGAGAGAAATTTGTATTTTCTGATACCAGGCCAAAAGTTATGTGTTCAGTATTTCCAAACTCCCTTCTGAGACACACAATTGTTTTATCTTTGTCCATCAAAGCCTGAGAAAAGTCTCTTTTGATTACTAGATGTATTGGAAAACATATATTTACACCGCACTGCTTAATTCTTTTAATCTCTTTTACCTTTAGTAATATTTTTGTAATACTTGTTACATTCCAGTCTTCATTATGCTCTGCATGTGTCAAAATTTCTTCCAGTTGATCCTACAATACTTGCTCCCACTGTGAATCTAGATGCATCCTCTGTTTTTATCCCCAGCGTCATCCTCTGTGCCATTTGAATAAAAAGCTAGATTATCTGAACCCTTGAGGTCAACCGCTAAAACTTGTCAGCTGATCTCTGTTTGTTTTCAGATAGAACAGCCAGTTCTGAAAATAAGCAAACTTGATACCCATTTTCCTATTTGGAGGTTGATGTGGAGGATAGTAGGAGCAAGAATAAAGTGCATATTCTTTTGAAAAATACCTAGAAGGATCACATTTGAAGTTGGGTAAAAAGCAAGTTTTAAGAAATTTTTAAATTTCTTGGCAGATCTGTGCTTCCTTTAATAATATTTGTTGGCTAACCCTGCTCATACTGTCTGACTTAAACGCGTCTGATCACTCAGTATAGTAGTTCCTCTGGTAAGAAGCCAACTCCAGTAAAGTTAATGGCAGCTGTCCAGTTTAATTTACTGAGAGTTGGATCAGAGTTATTTCCTATTTCATGTTATCTGATGAAGGACTTGATTACAATTTTTCCAGCATGCGGATATGGCCTCCTATGTTTATATCTTTTTGTGTCTAGAAACCCATTTCCCAGAAATAGGGAAATTTTGCCTTTTCTCCTTCAGCTTAGCCTGTAATTATTTTTAAGCAGTCAGAAAAAGAGTTTCATTTCTTGCTTCTCTCTGCCTATGATTTAAAAAGTATTTATTTGCAACTTAACTAAGAGAATACACTTTTCTTCAGCAAAACCCTTTCCTGTAAAGTAAAATCGCATTCTGTACATGTTGCTACCTACTCTGGATAGATTTGGGGTTTCTGGATTTGATAACAGTACTTCCACAACAGTACTCCGTAAGTCTGGAGACTTACGTGAATTTTTTGTTTCTTCTTCCTCCTCCTCTAATAAAAACAATGATGATGATAAGAAAAATAATATATTATGGGAGAATCTGTTGTGGCAGTGTCAGTGAATGTCAGCTTTAGTGACTTCTGGTTAGGCGTTGCTAGGTGCTTCAGGTTTCCCCGTTCTGTTGTCTTCTGGGTAATTCTTGCATTGTCATGTTTAGTTTTTCCATATTTCTGAATATTGTTGTTCTTATTATTTTTAAGACATACTTTATGCCTGAGATCACAATTTTATCTTCCCACAATCACTTTATATTTATGACTTTATGATAAGTGTATGAAAAAAGTGGTTGATGTTCTTTGGTGTTTCTGTAGCAGCTTGTACTGTCCAGCTATCCTTTGATGAGGATGCAAATGTAGGGGCAGCTGCAGTCAGGGAAAAAGCAGAAAAAAATAGTGCCTGTAGAAGACATGCTGACTGTAGGCCAGTGGGAGCCTTTTATCCTCTGGTACTACTCGCACCTGAACATGGTATTCTGGAGCTAGCATTAGGTTATTAACCATAAAATCTGCTCGACTAAAAAAGTATTAGGTTGATGTAGTGCCAGCTTTTCAGCAATTAAATTTCTTTAGCATTTACAGTATTGTTACTTCAGCCTTTATTTTTCAAAGTTATTACTCATTTACCAGATATTTGAGTCTGTGCTGTTTGTAAAATATACTATATGATGACAACATCTCGTAGACATCAAATGTCCAAACTAATACATACCAAACAATTTGCCAGAGGCATTTTAAAAACATGTATGTTTTGTTTTGAATTTCTTGTTGCTTTTATTTAGTGATTCATAATTGACCAATATGAACTACTCAAGTAGTTGAATAAATAAACAATTGAAATTTGGACGCCTTTATCCATTCTTTGCATTCCTAGCATTTCCCAACTGAAAATTAAACACTGAAACTATTATTTTACTTTTTTCATAACATTGTCGCTATATTAGCCAGTAATAGTTGTCCTCAGAAATATTCCAACTGGATTCATATACCTACTGGAAACCAAACACTGAAAATAATCCCAGAGTTGTGTTATAAACTACTGCACTTCAGTTATACATAAACAGGACCTAAGAGATGTGAGAGGCATATCAGTAATGTAATGCACACCAGTAGCATCTTGAATGAGGGACGTTTTAGAGTAATTTTCAAAGTGGAATCGGGAAAGTTAGTTCCTTCAATTCACCTGAACAGGATGAGCCTGATTCAAGCTGATCAAGTGGGATCTCCAGACTTGTGTTATCTGACTTACGTCTTCATTTTTAGGGATCAAAAATAATAATTACAAACTGTCTAACATCACCTCTTAAGCTGGTAGCAGAGTTTTCAAAGTGAATACTGATTTAGGTGAAGTTATTTGTGGACTTGAGTGTTGTTAGAAGTATTCTTAAGACTCGGCCCTACAAAAATATTTGCACTGGAAGCAAGCTTGAATAACTTTTCCATCTGAGATACAGTGCCATTCAGTTACTTGGAATTACCCACATTCTTTCATTTTACCAGTTGCTTGCACGATCACGTCTTGACTTGATCTTTTTAAGTCTACTGGAAACTATTACAAGTGTTAATACTTACTGTTTTCCTGGGCTTTAAATTCTGTATTACAAAAGGCAGCAGAGGGCGCTGAGCCCACCGGCACAGCCCGATATGGATCTCTTCCTCCCTGCTCTGGATTTCCCCGTCCAGGGATTTCCCGCTCCACCTCGAGGAGAGCCTTTATAAAGAGCACGCTGGAGCTATTCTAATAAACTGTTGCAGATCAGTAGGATCTCACTGTGCTGCTTCACAGAAAATAGAAAGCAAAGCTTTTGAATTTACTTTCTTTACCTAGTAACAGCAATTACAGATGTTAAAACAGATGGGAAGAACAAGGCAAGCTGTGCTAATAATTTTGTGTGGGTTAATGACTGGTAAGTTGGGGGGGTTGTTTGCTTTATTTGCTTTTAATTTTGTTAAGTGTAAACTGACCTACAATTTACTGTTTGATCTTTATTTCGCTTTCTTCCAGTTGCTTTTACATTCCAGTGAATACAACTGTCAATTAAGTAGTTCTGTCAAAATGTCAGGAAGCTTGTTTTTGACATTTACTTTGAGCTTTTCTGTGCTCTGCAACGACACAGTCATTTTCTTATTGAATTTGCTAAAAGTCAGTCTAGGAGACAACTGCAGTATATCGCTGCATGTTTGATTTTTACTGTCATCCTTGACAGTGCCAGTCAAGTTTGGTACTAAATGTCCTGTTGAAAGTGATTCTGCAGTTGTCCTTGCTATCTTACCCCTCCCCTCAAGTGTTACAAAGTTTTAGAACCAGACCTACCTGAAAAAAAAAAAATAGTTATGTTGTGCCAATGCATTTATTTTCACTGACAGCATTGGGTTTATGCTGTTTTATACATGAGAACTATCTGTCAGAATAAGCTGAGTCTGTATTATCTTTGACAAAAATAGCAATGTTTATGGGGTATTTTGGAGATGTAAACCACTGTATGAGCTTTATTAGTTTAACCTCCACACAACTGTAAAGTTAACTTGCAAAGTAATGACCTCATGTCACAGTAGAGAGTAAGAAGAAATGGGAAAATAAATGTTGAGAATGATGCTGAGTTTACATATGTTCTCCCTATTGTAGTTAAAGCTTTTGAAATGGAGATTATACCTGCTCACAGAATTGTTGCACAGATTGGAGAAACACTCATACTCACATGCAATACTACTGGCTGTGCATCACCAAGTTTCTCCTGGAGAACTCAAATGGACAACCCCCTTGGAGGAACAGTGGACAACCATAGGACATACTCTACCTTGACTATGAATCCGGTTAGCATTGTGAATTCTCACGATTATCTGTGTACTGTCTTCTGTGGTGAGAAAGAAAAAAAAGAGAAGAGTATCAAAGTTGAACTTTACTGTAAGTAAAAATGTAATATTCTCTTTAGTACATGTTTGTAAAAAAGCAATAATTGTTTTTAGGTATCGCGGTTGGTAGTTAACTGATAATTAGTCTACTATAGCTCAACATATATTTCCTTGTAAGATTTGTTTATCTGTTCAGGACTCTTTCTCACCCCCTTTCTGTTTAGCTTTCTGCACTGAAGGTAGTACATACTGGTCCTATCTATTCTTACTCTGGGTAATACTTCAAAGCCAAAACATAGACTTTCCAAAACTTTCATAGAGCTGGAAAAAAAAATAACAACCAATGTCGTTGAGATGAATGTATTTGGGAAACCTGCAAGTGCAGAGCACCTTAGGTGCTTTTGCAGTTTGCAGGGCAATGATTGTGATGTCTAAACCTACCAGCACAGAAATCAAGATACCACCAGTGCATGGATTTCTCTGGATGCCTGTATTTAGGTAGCTGTATCACTGCCTAGGTGCCTTGATGGATCTTAGTAGATCATTTGTAATCATATTTCAACAATTGTACAAATGTAATTCCTTTTAGTGTATGAACTGCTTTTAAAATACCTGTATGTCTTCATATCAAGATATGTCTTGTAGTAAATTTGATATAACGTCATGTTCTGAATGCCTCTACACTCAAGATGTTTGGTGTCTGGATCTGCTCCGATGTTGACCCTGAAGTTCATCTCTGCTAGACTAAATAAATAAATTTTTTTTTTTTTTTTTTTTAGCTTTCCCCAGAGATCCTGTCCTTGAGATCAGCCCATCCTTAGTTGCTGGAGAACCAGTCACTGTCATCTGTAAAATTCCTGATGTGTATCCTTCTGATCACCTGGAAGTAATCCTAAAGAAAGAGGAACATATTCTTCATGAGGAAAACTTTTATGAAGATGACAGCACCAATACAGAGACCAAAACTGTGACATATTCATTTAATCCCACAGCTGAAGATATGGGGAAAGAGATTACCTGTGAGGCCAAGTTACCAATTGCTAATATGGACTTTGAACCCAAGGAAAGAGTAACTTCTCAGAAACTGAATGCAAACTGTAAGTATTTTTATTCTAAGGCTTTCACACCAAATACTGTTTAACATTTAAATTTCATGGGATGGGTTTACAAAGTGTGTACTATAAATCATTTATAATTTGCACTTCTTATCTATATTATTTATGTAGATAATGTATTGCATTTGGTTGAATTCTGTTGTATTCAGTAACAGTCATTGAGTCATTAAGTAGCCACTGTTGTTCATGACAGTAGTTAAGCAATGCTTTAGTAACTCCTTCTCTTGCACTCTCTTACCTGGGACACTGATCTCGGTCAGAAAGTAAATACCAGAAGAAAAATGGCAGCATGCAGTTAAAAAATTGTATGTCATTGTATGTTTAGCAGTTCCAAGTTTATTGTCCTAAACAATAGGGAGACAAATGTAAATGTAAAAAAAAAAAAAAAAAGTGCACATTTTTTCTAGCTTAGCTTTCAAAGCTGCAAGCTAAATGTCTTATCAAGTCTGGAAAATTACTCCACTGTGTTGCTGGAATACACATTGTTCATTTTTTCTTTCTATTATGTGAAATGTGCCTGTAGAGAAGATAGTGTTAAAGGTGTGCATGTTGTTCTTCATTAACTTACTGAACTTATACTGAATACTTACTGAACTTACTGAATCTCTTTTTTGTTCTCTTCTAGTTGGTCCACAAAATACTGTCATTACTGTATCTCCAGGCAATTCACCAATGGAAGGAGATTCTTTAAGACTCACTTGTGTGACCGAGAGTAATCCACCACCGCAAATAGTTTGGAGAAAACATCTGGCTGATGAAAGCATCCAGCATCTGATAGAAAACAATGTTCTTTCTATTCCCCATGCCCGTTTCACTGATTCAGGACTGTACATCTGTGAAGTAATTAATCTTGTAAATAATAAAACAGAGAAAGCAACTGCGGACATTGTTATACAAGGTAAAGTCTGCTTGAATTTAACTTCTATTATCCAGGCAGCTGCCTGTTGGGTTGGAGGATGCTGAAACACTAAAAATTAGGAAATTATGTTATGGGGCCTTTCTTGTTATGTATTCAGGGTTTAGCTTTCAATTTACTGCTGCTCTCCCTGGGCTTTGCTTTTCATTTCCATGCTTAATTTTCAGCTAATTCTTTCTGTGCTGCTGTTGTACATGCATACCTCTGTATGTTTCCTGCAATAAAACACTCAAAGCAATAAAATAATCTGAGAAAGTAGCGGTGTGGGGGACACTGTTATTTCCTTGAAATGCTAACATACATAGCATTTTCACAGGGTCATTGCAGTTTCCTTCTTTGAACTAGGAGTTTTAGTCATTAGTAGTAAATTTAGTACTCATTTAATAGTAAAACTATTTGGGACTTTATTGTTATTATTACTGTTTCAATAGAGCCAAAAGTCTCAGATGGAGCCTGGGACCAAAACCAAAATGAACAGATCCTTGGGCAAGCAATTCCTGCTTTCTTAAAACCCTCTCTGTCTTTAGTACTTTTGCATTAGTATAACAGCCTTTTCTTTTGTCATGCAGGTGCTCCAGACATCGCAGAACTTTCCGTTGAGCCTTCTACAACAGTTCAAGAAGGAGAAAATGTTTCCATACAATGTTCTGCTGAAAGTAACCCTCCTCCCAAGATTATTTTAAGGAGAAAATCTGACAGTGCAGACATGGGGCCTTACAGTGAGGGAAGAATTCTCCTCCTTCCATCTGTGACATTCCTAAATGGAGGAGACTATGAATGTGTAGCAGAAAATAAGTTTGGGAAAAGTAAAAGTGAAATAACACTTAATGTGGAATGTAAGTATGTGTCATGTTTTCTCAATAATTTAAAAATAGTTAATTCTCCACTTACTTCAGTGATAAATGTAGCCATCAAACTAAACAAAACCCTGTAAGTACAAAAAAAATCAGCATAGTCCTCTGCTCTTCCCCAAAGAAAGGAGCGATGCTGATGAGCAAAACAAAGACATGAAATCTTTAATGTAATGACAGTCTTAAGTTGGGATCTGAATGAGTGAGAAACTGATCTACTTTCTTAGCATTCTTGGTTAGAAGTATTTGGTTAGTATGTTTAGTGTATATAGAGTTTGTATGGAAGTTCTGATACTGTGTGCTTTACTTATTCTGGGAATGAAAAAGAAGGGAGGCTGACAACCTGACATCTAGTGGGACATGTTGGATCCATCTCTAAAATCCAGTGATGATTAAGTACAGGATTCTTCCTTTCAGATGGACCAAAGAATACAATGATCTCTGTTATCCCTGCTACTGCTGTTAAAGAGGGAGAAACTGTGACGATGAAATGTACTAGTTCTGGTAATCCGGCTCCAGTGATCTTTTGGAAGAAAAAGAAGGCCACCGGGGAGTCTGAGAAAATTTTTAAAGATGCAACTTTAACTATACAGAGTGTAAAAAGACAAGATATGGGGCTTTATGAATGTGAAGCTTATAACCAATTTGGCAAAGAAGAAAAAGCTGTGGAATTACTTGTTCAAGGTTAGTAGAACAAGACAGAATGCAAGTTTCTTGTTTTATGTGTTTTAGGACCAGATCTCATTCTGTGAAGGACAGGAGAGTTCTGTCTTTGATGTCAATGGAGTTAAAAGGTGACCTGAATGTTCTTAAGTCATTTAGGAAGCTTTAAACAATGAAGGGTGAAATCTGCCTTAATACTGATAGCTTATGCAAAGTTCTCATGTCAGTTGAGCTTCCATCACTCCTTCCAATTGGCAAATGTATGCATGAGGCAAAAAAGCTATATAGTGCCTATATTTTCTTCCACATAAGTCTTGGTGGAGGATCCAGTTACCTGCATGGAAAAGGTTCAAAGAGAAAGTACATGCTGAAACTTTTCTGTGGAGGGACTGTATTACAGCCCTTTGGCTCTCCCTTAAGTTACAACTCTGTATCCTGTTCTCACAAGCTGCATTTTAGCTATGCCAAATGCTGATTCCTTAACATATCTGCAACGATAGCAAATTTTCATTTTCAGTGGTAGGTGGACTTCTCTGCTTTAGCCTTGCTGCTTCGGTTTATTGCATGGCAACAGTGTATTGCTTAGGGGTCGCTTCTGCCACTAATCCATCTCTCTTCCTATTTTTGTAGCTACACCAAAAAATACACTTTCAGTTTTCCCTTCAAGTGCAGTGACACAAGAAGAAAGTGTTACCATCTCTTGCATACCTGCAGATGTTACATCTCTTCAGAGTAATCTGTGAAAGAAAATAGGTGACGGGATTACAATCCTTGAAACAGTAGATGGCAAATATACCATAAACAGGGTTTAGCTAAAGGATGCAGAAACCTATGAATATATATCATTAATGAACTGGGAGAGCAGTCTCAGCACATAGTACTTTATGTCACAGGTTAGTTAACTACTCTATGGAGTTAATATTAGTATTTGTTTTAGACAGGCAGAGTAATGTCTTCACTTCAATTCCATTAAGAATGAATTGTCTTTAAAAAAAAATGAGATGAGTTGCACAGGTTCTTATCATAAGTGGTAGGATCTTAGTGCTAATGAAAACATCTGTCCAAAACGGGAAAAGCACAAAATAATTGCTGCTTCAAAATTTTTCATAGTTCCACTTCCACCTTTGAAAACAGGATGTAAAATTGTGGAACCTGATGAAAAAAAATACTATTCTAGGACTCCTGCCTTTGCCTTTTCTGTTTCTCTTCTGTTGAAAGAGGACATTAACCTCTGGGTCTGTTGGTCTGTGTCCTTTCATGAACTCAAATGAATAAAGAGTGAATTTAAAATAAGAAATGAAGAGGAGATTTCATGTAATGTAAAAGATGTGCAACATTCTCCATCAATTGATAAAATGTTTTTTTCAGGCAGCTGCTGTTGACTGCAGTGTGTGAAGGACAGCTAGGGACAGAGTAGTGTCTAAGGCTATGTGCTCAAATATTATAGTGACTCTGTTAACTGGATTAGTACTTTTTGTGTACAAGCTGCTGATACCTCATGAGTTTTTTTTCTTCTGTTTGTTGCTAAATCCTACCTTGCATTTCTTTTCTTTTCAGTTCCTCCCCAAAATATTACTGTGTTAGTATATCCATCAGAAAATGTTAAAGAAGGAGAAAATGTCACTATTACATGTAGCACATACAGTAACCCACCATCACAGATGGTCCTGAAAAAAGTCCATCAGGAGAAAGAAATTATTCTGCCGTCAGTGAATGGAACCTTTATACTCTACAATGTCACCAAAAATGATGCAGGCAGATATTTGCTTGATGTGTTTAATGAGGTTGGAAGCAACATGAAAGTAATTGAGATAGCTGTTGTAGGTAGGTAGATCTATTGCCTTAAACTTATTTTGCTCGTACTTTCTTACAAATTTTTGGTCAAGGTGAGCACAACTAGTTCATGGCTGATCCTTGTGCAACAATATTGCCGTTAATCTAAAAAACAACCCCAAAACCAAACCAAATAATAGAACAGCTGGTAAGAATAAGCTGTATTTAACCTCCTTTCCATGTGGATATTATTTTCTCTTTTACCCAAGTTGGTGCAGCAGCTTTAAGGATAGGGCTAGAAAAAGGTGGATGCTGGCCACATTTCTGTCCACATCCATGAACAGTGAAACTAATCCAAAGAAAATACTGTTTCACAAAAAAATATGAAGATTGGGCTTTTTAAGCATGGTCTTTTCCTGAAGCATTGTTTCCAGGAGGTAGAAATGTGCCCAAATGTTTCTTGGGTAAAATATGTGATATTCTTGTATTCTTCAAGAACTCGATGGTTCTTCATGAACTTAATTGTAGATTATATCAGATGGGTTTGAACTTGCATAGCAAATTCAAGACCAAGATAGTGGCTAGGAATTAAAGGGTGTAATATGGAGTTACTAAAGAAAAAAGCATAAGTAAAACATATTCAAATGTGCTTTGTGCATGAAAACAGAAATAGTGTTCCAAATGAAGGTCATTAATAACACTGCTTTTACAGTAATATACATGTATCTGTTTCAACCAGTTTTTACACAACTTTTTTCTCTTTTTGTCTCCATTTTCAGGAAGATTGGAAAAAACAGATCAAATGATACCACTGATCATTGCATTCTCCTGTGTAACAGGAATAGCAGTACCTGTAGTTGCAATTTTGATCTACGTGTCAAGAAAAGCAAAGATAAATGGATCCTACAGTCTTGTAAAAGCACTCAGGCTGAAAGTGTGATCGTGTGAATATAAGTCTAAGTTCATAATAAGCAATGTTATTTATTGTTGTGACTGGTTCTACTCTTCTATAATATATGGTAGCAAATGTGACTTAGGAACACTGCCACATGATAGCAAACGGATTTTTTTTCATGTTTTGAGAAGTATTTCAGTATTTAAATTAAAGGGAAAGCTAGCCTCCTGTCCTAGAAATTGGTAAATCACTTCTGTGTTGAAGCATGCTGAACAAAGAGTTCCTTGGAGAACTAGGTTTGTACATAGTGTATAATTTGTGTTATAAATATGTTCAACTGAATATCAGTTTGTAAAATTGCAGTCTTACTGCAACTGTACAGAGAAATGTTAATTCAAAGATATAAATCAGCATTACTTGAGCTGATCAGATGCTAATATTTTATTTTGTATTAATCTACAGAGTGAATGTTTTTAATATAATTTGTCTGCTTGTGTGTCTGCTTGTGGTAATATTTGGAAAATGTTCTCTTTATTCATGTTGCCATAAACTCTGTACCTTCAATGAAGTTACACAATCACTGGGCTATGCATTTCTAATTAATTTAAAATAATTTAAGAGCTCAAGGCTCATTTGTGAAACGTTTTATTTTTAAAATTATTCAAAAAGTGTCTGGGATTATAGTCTAGTTGGTTTTAGGACAGCTGAGGTATTTTTGTAGGGTTTAATCATTCTCAAATCAATGTCAGAAATCTCTTATTTCGTGATGAGCCAAATCAGACCCTTCATTTAAAATATAAGCTGCTGGTAAATATGCTTTACAGATTTCTACTGCAAAATAAAACTACCTGTAGGTTTCTTTGACTAGATTCCCCTAGTGATTCTTGCTTAAGATTATGTCAGAGTACACGTTCCTACGGAAGGAACCGGTGAAAACTATTATCCTTAGCAACAGCAGATCCGAGTGTCATGGGAAGCCCTAGCTGTAAAGGCACAAGCAAGACAGGCAGCGACCTAAAGGCATAGGCAAGGGGGAGAGGCAAAATCTGTGCAGCCTCAGCAATGGTGGTTGAGTTGTTTCCTGAAAAAACGCCCTTCCCAAGCTGCTCACTGTGGAAAACTAAACCACTTGCCTGACAACTTTCCTTTTAATAGACAACCAACGCCTGCATGCTTCATCCTGGTTAGCGCCTTTTTTTCACCGCACACTCTCTCCCGTGTTGCCAAAACGGCTGTGGAAATGGTGGGCTTTGTGTGCAGAGGCAAAGATGAGGGGGAAGGAGAGGTAGGGCTTGATGGTATTCTCCCTTACATCCCTCTTCCTGGCTAGCAGTGCTGCTTTGACTCATCTGGTTGGTGATGTTCAGCACTGAAGGCAAGGCTGTGTGAGATGCAGGCACTCTGGCTGCAATGTTGAAGTGCATCCAGTCTCAGCAGCCCTGAGCCACTGTGTTAGGCACAGGAGGGTGGGCTTGGCTCCTCCAAACTTGCACACACAAGGTCAAGCAGAGATATGTGAAAGGAATTTATTTAGATTACACAAATGGTAACAACTGCCCAACAGCAGTATGAATGCAGATGTCTCTTGGTAGCTAGCTGCAGGATGGGGCAGTGGTGCAGATCTCCCATATCTTCCTCATAGCATGTTCAGCAGTGTTTTGTGCATGGTAAATCAGTGCATGCAGGATCCTGTGCTTATCTACAGTTGGAAAGGGAGGCTTGGAAAGTGGGGGTGTAGCAGAAAAATGGAGAGCAGTGTGGACTTGGCTTGGAGGAATGTGAGCATGCAGTAGGAGGGTGAAGAAAAGATTGAAGGCAGAGGAGGAGGAGAGCTTTGACAGGCCCATGACATAAATTTCTTGGAGGTGGTGCCAGGCAGATTTATTCAGAATAATGTCAGGCCTGTCTCTGTGCTGTCTTGTGAACAAACTAGAAAGCATGATTTTTCCACTGTGCAAAACTTTGGTGCACACATGTTTTGCCTGCTGGGTATAGTTCTGGTATGTGTATTGCAAGAAGGATAGTTAGAAAAGATACAGAGGAGGACTGGACAACAGGAAAAAATGAAAATGCCAGGGACTTTCCAGTTTGGCGAGAGAATTCTGAAGGAGGAGGGGATGTGACTGATGTTTTCCAAATTGTGAAGGCAGTTGATAGCAAACAACAGATGCAGAACAGCTGTTTGCAAAATCATGCAATGCCAGAACTGCAGGGCACGCAAACTAAGGAGAGAGTGGTTTAACGAAAATAATAGAAAGTGCTTCTTTACACAGTGAATGGTGAATACTGGAAGCTGCCACAGAAGGTTGTGGAGGGTAACAGTAGCAAATGGCTCAAAAGGAGAATGGAAAAAATAATGGACTAAAAGTCCATAAACAAATACTAAAGGGAATAGGCAGAAATGTACTGTACAACATCCCTAATCCAATGGCCATTGATGCTGAGCAATACCCAGGGAATGTACTGCAGAAAGGTATGTCTTGCTTTCTTATGCCTTCTCTGAGCAGTCTTGGGCCAGACCTACTTAGAGAAAGGGCTTAACAGTTCCTGTGCTGTTTTCCCCACTCCCATAGTCCCTTAGAAGGAAAAAAAGAGGAAAGATGAGTGGGAGAGAAACAGGAGTCATCTTGCAACAGCGCTTTGGTGCTTGTGTAGTCTTTCCTGGAAATTCCTCCATGGGTTCCTGGTATCCTCTCCCCTGTTGGTTTCACCAGTATTTGTGATACAGGTGTGGACCTTAATGTCTACCCTTGTCTGCCCTCTCAGGGTCTCTGTTAAGTATTAAGTCATTTAAGGCAATAGGAGTTGGCCTGTGATTTCAACAGGGCCAGTTTTTCACTTAGAAACACTAAGTGGATAGATCGAGCTTGTAGTGCTTATTTTAGGAGAGGCTGGTCTTGTGTGGGCAGCAAGGTTCCTCTCAGTGAAATCACAAAGAAGGACCTTGCCAGGGGATCTCCTCCCCTACTGCCTGATTCTCGGTATTTTCCAGGACACAATGATTTGGGCAGAAGCTCGTCCTATGGAGGTTAAAAGTTCACAGTCAAATAACTTCTCCTTTTATTGAAAATTACAGAAGAAATATTGTTTCTCCTTGCACTCTTTCTCATCAAGCAAAATACAGAGCCTCTGCTCTGGCAAAGAAAAAGGCATGAACAGCAGCTCCAGCCCAGCAACCGCTTTCAGAAAGGGTCAGAGCCGCCTGGAGGTCTAGGTAAGAGTCCATGCCATGGGGCCTGTCTTTATGACCAAGAAAGTGGTCTGTAGAGCAAAGGGCTGTGACAGGTCCACTCAGGTTTTCTCCACAAAGTCACCTCGCAGGTTGGAGAGTTGCATTTTCCTCTGCCTGGGCCTGTGCTCAAGTGCACCAGTTGCCGTTGTGTCCTCAGAGCAGGAGTTTATCCCAGCAATGCCGTGGGGCAATGCTAAATCCTAATGCTAAAATGAGCCTGGATTTTAAAAGGTGATTGCAAAATCTCACTCCCCACAGCACGTTCCGAATGTGCTCTCCCTTAAAATGTAAAGCTCAAGCAGAAGGAGTTGTTTTTTGAACTTCTCCAAGTTCAACAACTTCTCAAGTTGTTTTGTAAGTATACTGAAGGGAACAGTTAATATATGCCATGACAGAGGTACCGTTATCTGCTGGAGATAAGAGGGGAGGCCCTGTGTTTGCAGGGACAGGCTCCCCGGGGTTTCAGGGCCTGGCAGGGCCTGATCGTGGTGTTTAAGGCTGAACAGTGACCTGGTGTCTCTGGCTGCGGCAGGCCATTCAGCTTCACCGACTTGCTGCTGTGCCGGAGCAGGTAACTTCTCTGAGCAGAGCGTGTCCTCATATAAGATACCTGATTTTGACTGGGAATTGCTCACAAATGGAGAATTGTCCTTGATAATTAGCTGTGCCCTTTCTGTTGTATATACAGGGCCTACTTCCTAGTCCAATTTGTCTGACCTTTCACGCCTTTCTCCCCACAGTGTAATTACATCCTGTAATCAAGCCATCTCATTTCTTTGATAAACTAGACAGATTGAGCTGTTGTAAGCCCGCCTTTCGCTATAAGACATTTTCTGCAGTGGTAAACAATCAGTGTGGTCTTTTCTAAATCTACTCCAGCACTTCAACATACCCTTTAACATGCGGCAAAAGATCTATATATGATCCTCCAGTGCTGTTTCTGCCAATGCCAGAGGTGATTTTGCTTCCTTACTCCTGCAGCTCTGCTTCCATAAACACCCTTTTTTTACATTTGCCTTTTTTTTGTCAGAGAATCACTACAGGGAATGAAAATAAGTCAATTCCTTATTCTCATTACAGTTTCTCAGTCTCTTGTAGGATGCAGTCCCTCAGAGCTGTTCTTAGTACATTTTTTTGAAACAGAAAGGTATGTGATACAAAGTCAAATGTCTCATGTACCCAAATACCTTAAATCTAATTTGTCTGGTAACGCCTATGTTCCATAAACCCATGCTGACTGGCTCTAATTATGTTTTCTAGCCTTTAATCCCTGTATCAGCTTTTCCCATAATTTAAAACTTTGTCATACCAACCAGTCTGAATTTTACCCAGACTTACCAATCAAAAACTAACAGTTTTTGACACTACTCTGTACTCAGTTTGAAGGCCACCTCACATTTAAAAAAGAAAAGAGAGAAGCAGTTATATCAGGGAAACTACCTCTCTTGGTGATTCTGCTATGTTTAAGGTTTGTTGTGGATGAAACAAGGGGAACAGTTTTTTGACAGATTGAAAATTTACCCTTATAAGCGCACCTTTAGCTTTTTGCAATGTGAAGAAATTTAGACATTTAAATCCTAAGATTTGTGCCAGGACTAACTGAAGATTTATTTTTTAGAAAGGCAATTACATATTTTATAAACAGATGCGACAGAGGGTCTGGGATGACTTTTTTTTGGTTTTTCATTGCAATAATGAAAACTATACCTGTGTGTGTTAACTGAACCAGAAAGGAGCATATGGGGAAGCCAGAATGACTTTACTGCTTAACTGTAAAACACAGGATTTTGTGACCTAATACTGTCGATTTTTTCTCTCAAATATTTTACCTTTCCTTTGAATGAGAGGCAGATATGGGACATCTGCTCTCAGCAGTTGAAAGAAATGGTGCCATAGATGTTGAATTGATTCATGTTCTCAACACAGATGTCATGTCTTGAACACTTCCACCGATTTCAGGCTGTTATATTTTATGTTGTGCTTTCATGTTTATTAAGGCCTCAGAGACTTACAGTGGTGGAGACTATAACTTTTAACAGTGATATAACTTTGAGACACTGCTACCACTTGAGCCACAGGGCCTCTTTGCTTTGGCTAGTCAAACCTAGCAGATTAAATGAGGTTTTTACATTCCCATTCACTTGGTTTGCATGGGAAAAAAAAAAAACAGCACTAGATCCTTTAGCACTACTTCTAACATGCAGCTGAAGAGAGATCTTCAGAAAATGGGGTTGGGGTATTTACTGGCATTGTATCTTGACGTCCAGCTAATGGTGTTAACCAACAAAATCTTACCACAAATGGTGCATTCGTTTGCTTGTTTCCATATCAGAAATACATATAAAATAGAGTTAAAACATGACTGCCTGCAGTTTTTAAAATTACATCAAAAATGTATCTGCTATTGTTTCTATTGATTCCCTGGTCAGCTAAAATTCAGGAACATTTTGTCCCTCCATATATATCCAAGCATCATAAGAGTAAAGTGAGGCAAGATAGCATGATTCTTCACTGTTGAATAATTCATTCAGGCACTGTTATCTGAAAAGCATAGAAATAAACATTTTAGGGAGGTAATTTAGCGTTTGTAGATAAGCTCTGGGAAAAAGGAAAGAAAAATTCCTTCTTGTAAACAAAATGCAATTCCGGCACTACATTGTTGTTGAATCTTTTGTTCTAGTTCATAGTCACAATGGCCTTGGTGCTGATAACAGAGCAGGGATGGAGCAGACAGCAAGATTTTGTTTGTATTGATTAAAGAACATCACTTCTTTTGAGAAATCGTGACAATGTTGGCATAAACCAGTCTTCCCAATTCTGAGTTGAAGTAAAAAGCAAGAACCTGGCAGAAAAGTGTTCTACTTGCTTTCTCTGCCAGCCAAAAAAGTGGTATATCTGTAGAAGCAGCTAAAGAAACATACAGGATACAGGAGAATTTATTTCCACATCTAAAGGTATACTGAAACATCCTGATTATAATATGTATAAACTTATTGACAGAACTTTATTTCTCTTTGTCTTGTTCCCTTTTTTGTAGCAAGTATCTGTAGTAGCAAGGAGTTGAAGACTTTACCAGTAGTCTGCATGTTTGATTGTTCCTTTTTCTTTCCTGTGTCTAGCTCACTGTTAATTCAATAGAATGGGGCTGTGTAAACCTCCAAGATCTGCACTTCTTTGGATATGAAAATCCACCTCCTAAAAGCTGATGTGGTTTTAGTTAGCAAAGCCCTCTTGTTGCAGAGACGAGAGACAGGTGAGTAGATATGAGTTATGATCGAGGCACCTGTTTAGCCTTGGGCTTGATTGAATAGGGAAGTGAAGGTAAATACTGGGTGAGATTAATGCTGACTCACGCCCAAGGTTTCTGCAGTCTTTTATGAGTGCACACACGTAATTTTGGAGCCAGACCCAGGTAAGGAGGTAACAAGATAATTGTAGAAAGACCCAGCAAAAGCAAAATGAGGTTCACTATGATGAGCATAAGAATGACCACACTAGATCAGACCAAGTTTTTTAACTAGTAGGAGGTAAAAGTTAACGCCTAAAAAATGCTGTACAACCAACAAGTATTGTAATGTATTCTCCAAATGCACTCCCAGCCTCCAACAGTTTTGAAGCTCAGGAGTTTCCTGAGTCAGAGTTTGCTTCACTGCATTTAGTAACTTGAAATGGATTTGTTTTCTGTTTGTTTTGTCACTTGAAATTATGTAATTCATAGCATGCACAACATCCTTGTTTGCAAGGAATGAAGTACTGCTTTGCTGAGTTCAATATCTTGTGGTGGTATGTCTGGGAGCTTTTGAAGTTTCTGTTTTATACTCTTGGTTTGTGTTCTTTTCAAAATGGAAGAAAGTGGGAGAAAGTTTGAGCAATCTGTCAACGCTGAGCTATCTAGATTTCTAGATAATGTCTGGGACACAAGGGAATGTAGTGTGAAGAACTCTGCACAGCATTGCCACAAGCTGTCAGCAGCAGGAGGGAGGAGATCCCACAAATTATAGCTGGAGGGCTGAATGTGCAAAATCTATTAAGGAGTAATTCTGCATACAATCTGTATTGTCAATTGCTGTATTTAACACATTACAAGTGACTAGTCAACTACTTTCACATTTGAAGAATTAGATATTTAACATTCAAATTATTATTTTTTAAAACAAATGTAGGCAGATTGGATAATTACTTCAAAAATTAGGTCAGGTGTTTTCTATAGAATTAGGATTGGAAGAAAAGATTTTTTTATTTTTGAGGAGTGTACTCATACTACTTATGTAATAGTATTTTTATTAAGAGCTTATATTTGAAACAGAGTAGAATGTTAAAAACTTTCAAAACAGCATTTTCATGCTGTATCGCTTTGAAATAAAAATTGAGGTTATTTCATTGGAAGAGTGTTACAATCACGTTAAATGAATGCTTGTCTTTAAAACCCTATCTTTGTCGCTTTTTGGACTGGTTAGAATGTTATGTCAGTTCACAAAATTGCTTTTCACCTAGCAAAGTTAAGAAGATTTCTTGTCGAGAAGGTACACAGTAATTTAGACTATTGCTAATTTGTGAGACGTAGGCCCTTCTGAGGAACTGAAATCAAGGTAAAGGAGGACAGTTTTGAGGTGGGGGAAGATTTTTTTTGACTCATGAAAGGACTGAAGAAGAGTCCCCTTGGCATGGTTGCAAAGGGATTGTTTGACTTTTTTTTTTTCTGTTGCTCTGTGCTACCCTGTTCCTTCTGTCGGGTATACAATGAAGCAGGGGATGGCTGTGACAGTCAGGGTCAGGGCTGGCGGGAGCAAGACTAGCCACCACACCTTCTCTTGTTCATTGCAAATAAAACGAAAGCCATCACTATGCTTTTCACAACAGCCCTGGGAAAAACTTTGAGGTCGGATATTTGGATTCTAAGAGAGTCTAACAGTTTTGGTATGTAGAAATCTTGATCAGAGAGTGTTAAAGAAGAATGGCTGAGACATGGTTAAATGTCCTAAACTGTAAAATAAGAGTAATGATAAAACAGGGTAAAGAGCAGTAATAAAACAGATGTGAGACAAATATTGGGAACGTAACTGAATTGGTATAATGTTTTTAAAATCTCATAAAATTTTATAAAAGCTTGTTTACATAGGTATTGTTTCCACTGTTAATGACAAAAACTTAATATCAAGGTAGCATTTTGTATGATTTATCAAAATGAATATGTGAAACAATAGACCAACAGCATGAAGCACAGATGAAACAAGAGCTTCTTTTGTTGGAGCCTGTGAAGAGTGTGTAATCAGAGCTCAAGTCTATGACACTTGAAAAGAAAAACTGTCAGTTCTGAGCCACAAGATTAACATCCCTGCCTGTACTTAAAAGATGAATACCTCTTTTTAGTTGTATCTTTCCTGCAGTTGAACTGTCAAGCACAGACATCTTGAAAGCATGTTTTTTGAGTGTCTTAAAAGAGCCATCCTTAGGCTTCTGTTTTTTTTATGGAAAGAGACAGAAGTCTGCAGTCTAGATAAAGGAATGTAGTGCAGTGCATCTTCTAGGTCACCCTCAGATTATGGTCCATACACAAGTTGTACAAAGAAGCACCTTAAATTTCGTATAATATGCTTGATCAATTTAATTCTTGGTAATTTGATTTCTTAACTTTAAAGAGGTCACAATTAGATTGAATTAAAAGCATAGACTTTTTTGAAACTATACTGATGGCAGGTTTAAAAGCCAAAGTATGAGAAATTTTGTGTCTCATGTAGGCCTACTTTTCCATCTCATTTAATCTGTTTTGCAATTTGAAGTTTGTAATCTGCAGATACAGCTAAACATTGTTGCCAGATAAAAAGTGTATCTTAGAAGGGCAGAGTGTATGTCTGGACTGATCGTAGTCTTTCAATATCCGTCCACTTAGCGGGGGTTAGAGGGAACACAGAGACAGTATTTTCTCAGAGGTGTGCAGTCAAAAGACAAGGGGTTACAATCAAAGGATGTGACAAGGGAAATTCTAATTATATGTGATAAAAAAATGCATGGTGAGGGCAGTTCATCACGCAAAAAAGGTTGTTCAGCAGCTGTAGAACCTCTGTCCTTGAGGATGTTTGCAATTCAGCTGGAAAAGACCCTGATCGATGTCATCTAACTGTAGAGTTAGCCTTGCTTTAAGTGTGATGTTGGACTTGATGATCTCCTGTGGTCATCCCCACCTAAATTTTTCTGTAACTATGCATGACAGAGGCTTCCACGAGATACCATTTCTTGTTTTGTAGGATCAATGTAATTCCCATACAAGATCAAAGGAAAAATATTCACACAGTTCAGTCCAATGGTCACTGGCAATAAGCAGCAACTAATGCTTTGTGAGAGGATGTAAGAAACACCCCTGAAGAAAGATTTAGGAACAGCTGCTTCTACAGAATTGAGGGTTTTTTGGTATCTGATATATATTGCTTAAATGTCAGTCTGCAGGCATGAGACATTCTCTTTTCCAACCCAGTGGCATTAGTCATAAGTCTAAATGTCCAGTAATTTCATTACTCCTTTTAAAATGCTGTCCCAAATTACTTCCTGTGGGAGAGAGTTGCATAGTTTAATGAGATACTTTGTAAAAAGTATTTCCTTTGATTGGTTTAAAATACTTCTCCTTTTTGTCCCCTTGGTTTTGAATTACAATGCAGCAAGACTAAAATTTTGTCATCTACCATTTCTCCACTAATCATTAATGTGTGCAATTCTGTCTTACTCATATCTTTTCTATAAAAAAAAAAAAATCACCAAAACATCACTCTCTTAAGTGTTTGTATTTTGAAATGTTTTTCACATGTCAATAATCTCTGTCACCCTCTCCAAAACTTCTAGTGCAATGTCACCTTTCATAGGCAGTGATGAGTCTGGTAACTTCTATTCCAAATGAAGCTCCATCATTTAGTTGCCTTAAAGGAGTTATAATGTTTCTTGTACTATGCTGCATCTCAATTTTTGCAAATCCTAATATTTTGGGATATTGCTGTCTTAAGCCAACGAAGTCTGGCTGATACTAAAAGAAGATATTTTATAATTTCTAATCCCAATTGCCCATAGTAGGCCAAAAGGAGTGTCTGCTCCTTACTGAAAACTAATTTCTCAACGCCTCCCCACCTTTTTTTTTTTCTGCTGGGTTAATTTTTGACTGGATATGGTCCTGAATCCAGAAAGAGTTGCATAGTTTAATGAGATAATTTGTAAAAAGTATTTCCTTTGATTGGTTTAAAATACTTCTCCTTTTTGTCCCCTTGGTTTTGAATTACAATGCAGCAAGACTAAAATTTTGTCATCTACCATTTCTCCACTAATCATTAATGTGTGCAATTCTGTCTTACTCATATCTTTTCTATAAAAAAAAAAAAATCACCAAAACATCACTCTCTTAAGTGTTTGTATTTTGAAATGTTTTTCACATGTCAATAATCTCTGTCACCCTCTCCAAAACTTCTAGTGCAATGTCACCTTTCATAGGCAGTGATGAGTCTGGTAACTTCTATTCCAAATGAAGCTCCATCATTTAGTTGCCTTAAAGGAGTTATAATGTTTCTTGTACTATGCTGCATCTCAATTTTTGCAAATCCTAATATTTTGGGATATTGCTGTCTTAAGCCAACGAAGTCTGGCTGATACTAAAAGAAGATATTTTATAATTTCTAATCCCAATTGCCCATAGTAGGCCAAAAGGAGTGTCTGCTCCTTACTGAAAACTAATTTCTCAACGCCTCCCCACCTTTTTTTTTTTCTGCTGGGTTAATTTTTGACTGGATATGGTCCTGAATCCAAACTGCTGCAGGGTCTTACTCATGTTTGGCTAGTGCAACCAAGCTAGTGGTGGTGATCATCAGCACGATGACAGAGCCATCTCTCCCACACTTGCATCAGTCAAAAGTGTGAGACCAGTTATTCCTGATAGCTGACCTTTTTTTTAACCGTAGATGCACACTCAGCAGAGACCTTTACTGAGCTTAGAACAGTGATTGTTAATTGCCTACTTAGTAACATGCACACTAAACTTATAGTGGATTTAATAACTTCATCTAAACGGGCATTGTTCAACATGTCACACAGCAAAAATTTCCTGTAGGAAGTCAAAAGCAGTTAGCTTCTCTCTGGAAGTCTTTTATATTTTTAAAGTCTGACCTGGATTTTCTAAGTAAGTTGACTGAAAAACATTTTCCATTTCCCTGAACATTTGAAGTGTATTTGATAACCACATTTTGGACCTCCTTTAGAGTATCCTTGATGGAAAAGTGTATTCAAGTAAATCTTTATTCCCAGAAAGAGTTTAAGGTTCTCTTAACATTCTTTTAAATGCAAAGACCTGTACTGTAGAAATAAATGAGGCTTCTCAGAGATTTCACCGGATACAGGATTCAACCCTTACAAAAGAAGATGTGATGATGGGCTATATCTCTCCTACCATAGCCCTGCAGTGCTTTGCAGCCACATCCCTTTCCTTTTCAGATTACTGCAAATGGCATTCAGGATCAACCATCCATAAATCACCAATATCATCAGAAGCCAATTAAAATACAGATTTGCTCACTATGGCAAGTTATAGGAACTTTTCATGTGGGGGAAGGTCAGCACATTCTGTTTTTAATGAATAAGCATTGAGTAAAATAGAGAAGTTTTCACTTCTCATTGGTATGAGTTACAGAGAACACCTCTTCGTCTCCTCTCCTATTTGAAAGTGCTTGCTTGTACATCTGTTCTGGATTACCTGTTTTATGTCCATGTCAGCTACATCCCAGGTGCAGCCATGAACTCCCATATGTGCTGCCCTATGGTACTAAGATAACACCTCCTCAGTGTCTTCCACCTCAGCGATGGCATTAACGAAGAGCCGTGCTGGGTGGAATGGTGGGACACCTGGTGCACAGGACAAGCCCAGGGCTGTGAGCTGCATCAGCATGGTTCAGTGTTCACCACCCCTGGAGAAAGCCTGGTGTTTTCCCTAAGGAACCTGGTGAGCAGATATAAAGCTGTAGGTGAATGCGCGCTCTGAGTTACTTCCAGCAGTTCTGCCATACAAGTGATAGATTTTGGTATGTCAGCAGCTTCCCAGCATTGTTTTGAAACAGCAAGTTGGTTAAAGCACATGCTGTTCCTGTCAACTTTTATTATCACCCACTTGCTCAACAAAAACAAAACCAAGAAAAAACCCCAAACTTTCTGTCAAAATCCATGAGTCAAGAACATAAATCTACAAATTGCTGCCTTTTGTCTTCCTACTGTCCTCTCATAAAAAATTGCTTAGGAAATAATTTTTCTGTGATAATCTAGAGTCAGCTGGTTTAGACACATATCTGTGTAACATCAAAATTCATGTCAATCACCAGCTGTGCCTTTTTAGAGAAGTATAACTATAGTGTGAACCGACAGCACTCTTCACAGCTATTTAATCCCCTGACTTAAATTTGGGTGTTTGTCACCACCGCCAACACCACTACTATTTGCTTCTAAGATTAAAGGGGAAATATTGTCTCTGTCTGCATGCAGTTGTAAAGCTGTGCCAGAGTAGGTTTTACTCTGTTAGTTACTAAAATCCATAAACTGTTTAAATAAAAGCTGATGCTTTTTATGATGGCTTTTTTGGATCTTAGAAGACATTCTTTTTAATATTACTAATAGTTGTGAATAAATTTGATGGACCTTTAATTCAACTTTGTTAACAAATTTGTCTCCTTTCTGAATGGTTCAGTTGCAATGGGATTGACAAGGTAAGAAGTAACAAAGTAAGTTTTTGACTGAGTCTTTTCTAATATGCCTTTTAGCAATTGGTTTCACTTGTCTGTCTGTCCTGTACCTTGCCTTGTTACACCGTTTTATCTTACAGGCATAAAGTGAAGCTTAACTCATGCAAATCACTTTGTGACTACCAGGAGAAAGGCGCTGGGGCAGAAGAGCGCTCTTCCTCATATGGTGGTAGTTTGAGTGCGGGGTAGATAAAGCATATGTAGGAGTAAAATGCTGGGAAAGAGACTTTTCTAAAATTTGATCAAGTTTTCTTTCATCTGTTTTGTCTCTGGGCTTTTTGTGGATTTTGCATATCTTGGTTTAACTGAATGTCAGTCTTACATTTATGTGAGAAAAGCCAGTCTTGCTCTTTTCCTGGATGATATTGGGAAACCTCAGGAATCTCATGCAAGTAATTATGTGAAACTTCTACCACAGCTTCCCAGCAGTTTGGATGCAGTCTTAGTCATACTCTGAACAATACTCTGCCACCTAAACAAGGAGGACTAAAAGAAAAACATCCTTCTTTCAAAGATGTCTGTTGTCCATGGGCCAATATTTTGCTAAGGACTGTGAACCTTCACAAATCTCCATGTATACAATGGGGATCCATTTTTGCTAGAGTCGTGTTTGACTACATGTTCATCTAGACTTTATTTTTTATCTTGCTTGAACTGGAACTCCCAAGTAATCCACGCTGCCTAAACATTAAATCTCACTTTGTCTAAGCTGGTTGAGCCAAAGGCTCTCCAAGAGGAGTGGCTCGGGCACAGGGATAGGCAGGTTCACATGAAAGTCCTACCCCTGTAGGCTCTGTGGGTGCTGCTGGCTCTAGAAACTAAAGATAGACTCAAGCACAGCTACAGCATTATATATGTGAGCTTAATTTGCTTCAGTTTCACATGGTTTAAAGAACAAATTGATGCAAAACCCCCCAACCAAACTCTATAAGAGGTGAATCCCATATTCCAGTATTTCTTCTATTTCATAAGATATCATGAACCCCCGTTTACTGTAGCTGTCTCTGCAGGCGGAGGCCAGTGCTACATTCATGGGAACTGAGCCTCTGTCCAGTTAAACTGTAGGAGGGGCTTGCGGAGATGTCCTTGAATGCTTTCTGCATCTCCAATTGTTGCAGTTTGCAGGAAGTAAAATGGTTTTGCAAGGACCAAGGTTAGCTGGGGCCAGACTGTACTTCTAATTCTGTAGTTTAACAATACTGTGATATTTTAATGCTTCTGTAAGTAGATGTGAAGGTGAGAGGAGGGAGGAGAAGGGAAATAAATGTAAATTTGGAAGGAAGGTGAGGAAACACACACTAAGCAGGAAAGAAATTAACCTGAGAGCAGACCATAGAAAGTAAAAATAGAAGCAGAAAAGGAAGTAAAAAAGTCTTTTTTTTTTTAAATATAACTTGATCCTATTTGTAATAAGTACTTGGTTCCACTGCAACTGAGTCTGCAATCTGGAGATGCTGGTATTCTGCAGTGCAGAAGATGGGCATTGGCTTTTCACTTCTTCACAGATTCATATGCTACAGCCAGTGATACAAAAAAAAAGTGCATAGTGACTGGGGAGAGAGAATGAGAAAGAAGTTAAAAGAATGGCTTTATTCGATAGGGTGAGACTGTAATTGAAGCCTGCTAAGTGTCAGAGATTTTGTCATATGCCATCCAATCATATGGGAAATTGTGCAGGTTTTACTTGGATTTCCTTACTTTCTTCTGCTGAATTTTGACCTTATTTATTTTACCCACGCTACTGACGTGTCCAGGGGAGTAGTGGCTCCTGGAAACAGCCTGCCTATGACTTACTGGAAACTTGAGTTTCATGCAGTCACGTGGTAGGAGAAGCAGCTCTAAGGAAAGATCATTAGATTGCGGTGGCTGGCTCTAAGACTCAAATTCCCGGACAGTGGGAGCCTGGGTTTGCCCCTCAGGCTCGCTGTGCAGCCCATGAGGAGCAGAGCAGGGAACCATCCAAATTCTTGGTGATTGCTGCTGAGACCTAAGCGGTACGTGTATATGTTCGAAACCCAGTTCTTCCTGCAGGGACGTCTTTCTGTCCGTTTGTGATCTCATAGTGTGAGAGATCAGCAACCTTTTCATCAGAAAGACAGCATGAATCATTTAAAAAAACAGGACAAGAGGTGGTAGGGCTTCCTTCTTTTGACAATGTGCGAATTAAAGCATCATTCAGGAAGCAAGAGATCCAGGTTTAACTTCTTCCTCAGCCAGAAAGAATTTAAATAGCTTTTCCTCCAAATTGCAGCAATCACTAGCTATCCAATTTGCTGTGGGAGAGAGGCTCGCCTCTTTTCCTGCCTGATAACCAGAGTGGCTGGGGCATTCGTATGGAGGTTTTCATTTGTTCTGTTTCAGGTCATTAAATAATCATTGGATAAAACACGTATCTAAATTCTTTCTAAATGTGGGGTTGGTCTTGACTCTTGATTGAGTGGCAAAGCATTTGAATTGTGCTTATTTTACAGAGCGCGTATTAAATAATAAACAGGATACAGGAATCTGGCTTGCAGTCAGAGGACATAAATCTTGTGGTCCTGGAGGTCACCATCTTCTAAGACGGAAGCAAACAAATCTATCTAAAAGCACAGTTTCAAAATTATTTGTGCTGACTGACCAAAATATGTTACAAGAAAATTATTTCAACATCACATTAACCTTTTCTTTCTGGCGGTGGTTATCATTCATTCAGTTACCTTAATTCCTTTCTGCAAGTGCAAAGGGTTAATATATAAAGTATTTTTATTTAGTATATGGCTTTTTGGACTATATTAACCCATTCTAAATGTTCTATTTCATTATTACTAACCAAATCTGTCTTCAGCTATGCAGGTTTTACAACTGATCTAAAAAAAAAAAAGAAGGAAAGAAAACTTAAATATATCCTCAGCTTCAGAGGAGCTGAGCGCACTGCAACAGTTGTAAACTTCAGTGGCAGCACAAGTAACCACTTCTGGAAATAAGACTTCATACAGGTATTAAAGTATTCTTTACTTTACCTCGGAGCAGGCCCTGTCCTATTGAAAGATATAAACTTCTAAATCAGTTAGTTGCTTTTAAAATTTTTGCTCCAGCAGTCCATCAAGTTTGAAAATTTTGTTCCAGTTGTAATTAATAAGGTGAAGGATATCAGCACACTTGAATGTTTTCATCAATTAGCTTCATAGGTCTTTTCTTAGCCCTCCAGCAAAAGCAGCAGCTTAGACTAATTTTTTGTTTTGTTTTGTTTTTTTTTAAATTGTTCCTTTCTTAGCACTGAAAAACAGAGAAAGAAAACATGTCACATTCAGAGTTATTTTCAAAGGCTTTTGAGACAAGAGACTTTTACATTTTGGAATGGAAAGAGAAAAAACATTTATTGGTACTATTAAGAATGTTTCAGCTGAGAAGTTAATTGTGTGTAGCAAAATCCCTGGTAAAGCTGAGGAGCTAAAGTTTAAAGTCCAGAGCTGTGATGTAGGGGGTAATAAAAGATGAAAGGTTTGAATGGATAGAAGGTCCAAGATTTGCTGGGCTTTATGGAATGTAATTAATTTTTAAGTCCTATTTTGAGCTCATCCAGTTCAGCTTAACTTGCAGAGTCTTCCTTTACAGTTTTACATCTGATAATTTGATTATGAAGATGAACTCTCCCACATAGAAGAGAATGCTAGCAATCTTGTTCTGATAAGAGATATTTATACAGCACCACTAAACCACTTAAACATAAGGGGGCCATGTGCTTATCCTCATTTCTGATGACGAGCCCACTGTAGCTATCTAAGATTTGTCAGCACGTGTTGATATTCCCTGTTCAGTTGGGGCAGTGCTTTCCAGTGCTACTTCAGAGTAATTTCTTTGACTTACTTGGATATTCTGTGAATTTAATTGCTATAAATTGAGAATCTTTCTTTACACTCCCATCTTAAAACGGTACTGACAGAGGACCTAACTTTTAACCTGTCCTTGATCAGGGAGAAGGGAGAAGTCTAAGGAATCTTGGGAAGGGGGGCTGGGGAAAAGAAGACCCACTTTTGTAAAAAGCAATATAATTGGTAAATTTGCATAGCTGAAAGACAAATGAGCGAGCACAATTAATTTGTTGTGGAGTACTCACTAGCAAGCTATTACAGCAAAGTATGATTCAAAATCAGAGTAGTCTGTGGCTAAGTTTGGGGGCATGATGGTAGAATAAAAGAGATGGAAATACTGTTTAGACTCACTGCTTACTCTCCCTTCCTCTCTTTGCCAAATACTATAATCTGATGATCTTTTTCATTTATGCATAAAACCCAAATTCCCTCTTCAGTTATACAAATGTAAATTCCCTTAGTCCTGGTTTCATCATATTATAAGCAAAGGTTTGTGGTTGTACTATAACAGCAAAGTTTTGACCACTGTTCCTAAAACACAGTATACTGAAATTTGTCTTAGTCTGCACAGCCTTTTTGTATAAGACCCCATTCTGATAAAAAGTGAATGCTTTTTTTGTCACCTTTTTTTTTTTTTTTTGGAATGTAATACCAGTATAGGAAAGGAGTCTAGGATTAAAACAAGCCTGACTTTGTTCAGATGCTACAAGCATTAATGGGTGAGAAAACATACACTCTACCAGCACATTCCTGGATTACAAGAGTTCCATAAACTTCAGGTCAGCTGGAGTTGTATAAACTAGAACAGTGCATTGCGTGTAAAATTCTCTGTTTATAGAGAGGTTTCCATGTGTAAAAATCATTAAACCCTTTCAAAAATTGTCTTTTTAGACAGGAATCATTCATCTGGTAATGGAAATCTTAAGTGACTAGACAGATATATTTGAAAGGAGAGAGATAAATAATTCTAGATGTTTTCTAAGCTAAAAAAAAAATTGTTTTTTTTATGGATCTTTGAGAACTTGCATGGTGTGGCAGAAAATTTGTCTAAAATTTCATCCTAAAATACTTGTATGTGAAGAAAAAGATTCAGTTATTATTTGAAAATGGGATTTTCAAATCAGAGTTCCTTGTTTTAGCAGATATCCTGTCATTACAGGATTATGGTGTTGGATTTGGAAAGCATTGGCCAGAAAGCCTCCTGGGCAGAGGAGAGACCGTGAAACATCTAAGAGGCAGTTGGGCAGTACAAAAACTCAAAATCACACAGCTTGTAGTGTGAGCTTCTGCATATGCGTACTTCATAAGAGCTTTTAGCTTTTAAGTGGACTTATCAGTAGGTTTCCTAAGCCTTGAACTTTGGTCTTCAATGCACTAGTAAATCTTGGATTAAAGGAAAAATGCCGGTTCCGCCTAAGTTTACACAGGACTGTGTTCCCATTTGTTTTATCTCTGTGAAGCCCGTTCCAGTTGACCTATCTTACTTGATTTTTAGATACTGATGTTACTTCCTATTCTCTCCAGTCACCAACAGATTGAATCTCTGTGTTTGAATTCACCTGTTTTTAATTCAAGAATATGTAGCTCTAATTCTAAAAAAAAAATCTCCATTGTTTTCATTGTAAAGAATTTAATTTGGCTTTTTTTTTCCCCTGATATGTGTCTTTATTTGGTCTAGTGTTTTATTTAACTTATGGCTCATTTTAATGATGTCAGTTATAAATAACCTGTGGTGGAATATTTTAGAGGATTCATCTGCGCTATGTTCGGATGATCATTAGTTGCCAGCCGGGGCATTCAGGATGATAGGATAACTGAGGTGGGAAGCGACCACAGGAGGGCTCTGGTCCAAACTCCTGCTCAATGCAGGATCCGCCATGAGCTCAGGCCAGGTCTTTGTCCACCCTGAGCATCTCTTGTTTCAGTTTACCCCCACTGCCTCTTGCCCTCCCACCATGCACCAACATGAAGAGCCTGGCTCCATCTCCTCCATAGCCTCCTCGCGGGCGCTGGCAGGTTGCTGGCAGGTGCCCAAATCCATCCCCTTCCCAGGCTGAGCAAGCCCCCTTCCCTCAGCCTCTCCTCACGGGGCTCCAGCCCCTGACCAACCCGACCATTGGTGTCTTTCTTGTATGGAGGGCCCCAAAACTGGCTGCAGCATGCTCAATATGGTCCAGAAAATAGTAAATGTTTTACTAATATTTCAGTGACCAGAATGAGATGTATAGGCTCAGAAGAGGAACAGTTACCAGCTGAAGGAAATTTAAGGGCATGAGAGGAGAAAGGGCCCAAAGATACCATTTTTGAGAGTAACAGAGTTCAGTGCAGTATTTCCTGGGGAACTTTTTGTAAATGGCTGCATATAATGCCCTTATGCCCTTATTATTTGTCTTGAGACTTCAGTCCCAACGCATCTCAGTGCAGTGCCTTCCTCTCATCATCACATTCATCCAAACACAGCTCTCTCTCATGGAAGTACACTAGGGACACACGGTTTGAGAGGATTAATCCCATTTCCTTGGTATATAGAACTTGTGAGTCATTGCCACTACTTGTTTGAGCAGCATTAAGTGTAAGCATCTTAGTTGTATC
Organism: Charadrius vociferus; assembly: GCF_000708025.1. NCBI lineage: Eukaryota > Metazoa > Chordata > Aves > Charadriiformes > Charadriidae > Charadrius > Charadrius vociferus. Next base: position 17,632,729 of record NW_009648332.1, on the reverse strand, counting down.
TATACACCCACACTGAAGTTTTTATATAAGATTCAAATGTGCCTGATTAACATAAGAAAACCCAGTGCGTATTTGTAGAGCAGGTGCAAGCAATGTCTCATCTCTTTCTGAACAAAAGCTTAATACATTCCCACAAGTGACTTAATCCAACCTTATCGCTAAAAATTATATGATTGTAAATGGATATAAATGAAAGTTAAAAAGCTTCAAGTAATACACTGTAATTATTATTTAATATTCAAACGGGGCAGGAAGTTTTAAAAAAGAAATGTTACACCACTAACTACCAGTAACTAATTTGCACACACTGCATTAATTTTAAGAATTAATTATGCTGTAAAACTTAAGCTTAAGCACATATGTCACGTGCAATGTAGGAGTGTGATGTAACAAGATCTGCTGCTCATGTTTTGACTTGTAGATTTAAAATCTAAGTGAATTGAAAGTAAATGTAAACCCAGAGGATTTAAGTTTTATGATTTGGAACCCCATTGAACAGGGAAAATAGCAACTTGGTAGAATATGAATGATACTAGTAGTCCCAAATTAATTTTATGAATTTTATTACCTCAGTTAAAATTTGTTCAAGTATATACACAGTGGTGGCCCTGGTGGTCACAAGAGAAGGCTGGACACTTGATGGGGCTGCAAGAAGGCTACCGAGGACTGCTAATTATTAATGACCAGCTGCTCTTTTTAACAGGCTTATGGAGAGCAGGAAGGTGCAGTCATAGTCATCGGTATTGCTGAGCTGCTATTTATTGTACTTTTACTAAGAGGAGGTTGAAGAAACTTTTTCTGGTAACCTGGGTTTGTTAATCTTTAAGTATGTTGGCTGAGCATTTATACACTTTTGCATGCCTGTCTGGAAGACAGGAATTGCATTTCAGTTTTTCAATGGGAATGCTTGGTTCAGCTGAATTTTTCTCTGTTTTGTTGATTGGTGTTTTTTTTTTTCTCTTCTCCTTAGAAACAAAGCCTGCAAATTTTAAAATTCTTTCCAAAAGAAATTTTTAGTTAGACAGACCTGATTTCTGGAAGGGTTGGATAGAGCTAGGCATTCTAACATGAGCTAGTTCTCTCAAGGTTTCGCTAGCTCTTCTTTTTTGCCGCAATTGTTCCAAGACAGTCTTGGGCATTTGTGAATCTAGGAAGAATTTTGGTAGCATTTCAGACAATGTCTCAGGTTTGCAAACTGGCATAGTTTTTCAGAAGCAAAGAAAAGCTATGAAAAAGCTGTGAAAAGGTACTCCAGCCAGCCTTTGAGCAGATACAAAATCGTGCTGAAGCTTATCCTCTTTTTCATGTGTAACGCAATATGCATATGTGCACAAATATGTAAAAGCCTGTCTAATCTAAAACATGTAATTTAGATGTGGGTTTATTCATAAGGTTTTCTTAATATGACAGGAGCTAGTTATGCTGATTCATCTGGTCTTTAAACCATCTAGGCATTAACATCTAAGTATGCTTACAGTCCACACAGAATCTGTTAGGTAAGAAAGTGGGTCATTCTTATTTGGTTGCTAAAGTGAAGCAGTGATTATAGGGCAAAAAGGCCAAGTGTGTAAGGCACTCGCTAGAGATTTTAAAACCCAAAGGGTTTTAAACCCCTAAAGGGTTAGTCGGTGGATTGTAATTTATAAAGATGTACACAACGTTGGCTTACTTTGAATAATAATAATAATAACTGAAGATTCCTTGTTCTCAGCTGCCAGAGCAACCTGAGGATTCCCCACATACCAGAAATCTTCTGAGTAAGGTAGAATTGATTATCTAATTTTCTTCTGCCATGTTTTCTGCTGAAGAAATAGGAAGAACTGGTATACTGTTAAGCTCACCTTCCCAATATGTTTTCTGTAGCAGGAAGCAACTTTGATTTAAGAAGCAGTACCTCAGCTTAAGAAACAAGCAAACAAACTTCACAAAAACTAAACAAATGAAAAGCATGACCTTTTTGCCTGCTCACATTAAATGTTAGCTCCAGCAGTGGTTAAGCTCTGTTAACACATTGCCCAGGAAAATTGTAGAACCTCCATCTTTGAAAATTTTCAAAACTTGACTGGACGAGGCCCTGAGCAACCTGATATAACTTTTAAGTTAGTGGTGCTTTGATCAGGAGGTTGAATTAAATTACACCCAGCCATCCCTTCAGCAGGAATCTCTCCATTAGAAGCAAAATTATTCACATATATTCATTTTTTGAATTGTGGAAACAGGTAAAAATCCATTCAAATGTGGCTTAGAAGAGCTTGTTTTCTTAAGCACAGACAACAGTTCTGCAGGGGCTTTCTATCAAGTTTTTTTGAAAAATACATTTTTAAGTTCTTTCAGAAAGAACCATTGAAAAACATTAGCAGCACAGACTGGTAATTCAGAGAGGTGCTCTTCAACGGCAATCAAGTATCAGTGTTACAAACATACTTCAGCGGGTATCTGCTGCCCCCTTCAGACCATTCCTAGTGCTAGAGAAAAAGAATTATTTAGTCGGACATTAACAGCATCCTATTCTTTTGTACTAGCGTTTGAGTGAGAAGAGGGGAAGAACCCCAAGAAGAAAGATATTGTGAATTAGATAGCTGGTGAACGTTTTTGTATATCAGCAAAGGATATTTTTCGTGTTAGAAATGCACAGTAATACAATTATCCTAATAATTATCCATACTTCAAGTTATATCTTTAGCTGTTAGACTGAATAGTCACAACTGAGAAAAAAAAAATAAAATCTTAAAGCAAGGGCTGAACACTGGGCCGTGGAAAACCTGGAAATCAAATCAAGCGTCCAGAGTGCATTTATATAGTTTTGGTTACGTGATTCCAACTCTGTGACTCAGCTCCTCATCTACAAAACTAATTATGCCCTCTCTCTGCTTTTATCTTCCTTTCACTTCAGAAAAAGCTTTTGTAGCACTATCAAGGCCAGACTGACAGAAGGTCTTCCCTACTTAGTCAGCAGATGGGGGATAACACAACTAGATTTTATATGCCTAAATAGACCTGTGTGTATATGCAGTGTTGTGTACATACATGTATGTATCTGTGTGTACGTATGTGTGTTCAACAGCTCCCTAATCTCAGCTGAAATTAAGTACTCCCTTTAAAAAGAAAAAACAACAGCTTGGTGAAAAGGTAGTCCCAGTTAGTATGCTAACAAGGACAACTGTAGATAAAGAATCCAATCATATAATAAAGTTAATATTTTGTGTTTAGGATGTAATGAGGTACATTTTTTCAGCTTGCCTGAGAAGTTTGTTTGTTTTTTTTTTTCAAATAGATGAAAAGAGAACATTTAAAAGATTTTTTTTATGCATTAAGAGTTCTTTCTGTAGGGAGAGAAAGAAATTATGTTTCCGAAAACTGACTTTGTATCCATCTCCCATTATCCCAAGCTGCTGCAATAACAGCAAATGTAATACCAGGCTTTCATATAGTGATATTGCTTTATTATTTCTTCACGCACAATTTAAGCAAAATGGTTAAGGAAGAACAGCGATACAGCTTTGATGATGCACTTCATTCCATATACCTCATAACGTAAAGGTTCCCAAAGAACAAAACTTACATTTTTTTTTAAAGAGGAAAGAATGTATCAGTATTTTTTCAAAACTGAAACTGTTATTTTCTACTTTGATGAATCTGAATTTTCAAAGCTTCTGATTGAATCTTTCGAATACACACAATGTATTCTATTTGCTGTCCTGCCTGTACTCATTTTGCTAATAGTAAAAAAAAAAAAAAGAAAAAAGTTTCCATTTCTCACACCCACAGATTCTCAGCACACCAGGGAAAAACTCTGTATCATCCTTGAAGTCAAATCACTCAGATGTGACAGAACACTCCTCCTGCTCACAGGTGTATTATACATCCGTTGAAATGTAGTGCAGTACATCACTGAGGTATGTTGAATTTTGTCTTTGACCATTTGCTGCTTTTTTGTTTTGGGTTCTTTTTAACCCTATAAATTTGGGTTTATCATCCCCATTCCTTGGCACTCAATGATGTAGGTATCTTTACTGGGATCTTCCTCTGCCGATTTTGTCACAGTAAATTTGGCCTAAAACAGGATTAGAAATATATCACTAATTAAGTTATAACACACAAGTTTAAATGTTCAATATCTGATGTCCAATAATCTTATTGCCATGTGTTTATTATAGCTTTGACTGATTTAATGAAAATACATTTAAATAAAGGTGGTAAAAATATCTAACCGTTCTAAAAGCATTTAACTCTAAAGCACGTTCACTTTTTACAGGTAAACTCCCATCTAAATACTGTAGCAATTATTTTGTCAGTGCTTGTCCTCGGTGATCAAGTTCAGTTCACAATGCCTGCTAAACTGCACACTTCCCAGTTATTGGATGACAACTGACAGGTAAAATTTCCTGAATTTCCTGACTCACCTTTGTTAGCTGCTCTGCAAAGTGTATCGCCGTTTGAGTGTGAAGCGTAATTGGTCCACTTTTCACTCTAGATACCCCCTTTGCTAGTGCCATAAAAATGATCAGCTGAAAGGGAGGGAAAGGTAATTATTAAGCAACTCTACAGATCCTAGGAACTTACTGATTACAAAAAGAAAGAAGGAAAAACATATAAAATGTCTGTAAGTGTAAAAATGTGGTCTGCCAAGTTTCATAAAAGTTCATGGTGCTGAGTGTTAAGAGTGATCCAAGGCTCACAAAGCCTGGAACTTACTGCTGTAATGCCTATTACAGAAGGGCTGCTGCTTTTCCACAGTGGAGTCTGGCAGTGAATTTCTGTTACTACGCTTAACTTTGGTCTCCTTCATGCTCCTGCCCTGCAATTCCCCAAAGTCATGTCAGACTCCAGATTGCTAGATTACTTTTGTCTGGAGAGAAAAACTCAGGAAGGGTTTTCTAATTATAACATTTTCTGATCACATATTTGCCAGACAGATACTTAGAACAGCTGATTTGACTTACAAACATCACCATGACAAGTACTCCGTAAAGCATTGTGTAATTCTGAGTAGTTCCCATACACACTGAATCTAGCTGTGGCATGTTTCCACCAATTGTACTGTGCATGCTTTGGAAAAAGAAGAATGAGTCCAAAACCTAAATACTTCCTTTTATGCCACATAATAATAGTAATGTGTGGCCAGGTGTCTACAGCTAAGAAGTAGTGTCATCCTATCTAGAACAGCCCAAGATTCTTATCAGGCTGAGTTATCAAAAGTAAGATAGTGGATGGTGGAAGGTCTTAATTCTCAAATGAAATTAGGCGAGCAAGACAAACAGGAACACCTTCTAGATATTCTGTTCTCTAATAGCTTCACTGAGTATTCTTAATATGTAACCAGGGAGTTATTTTACTCCACTACATGGAGTGCCAAACAGAAGCAAATTCCTCCCTCTTTCTTCCATACCTACCAAGATTTGCAGGAAGGGAAAATTTAAGAGTGTTGATGCAAAGCCAGAAGCATCTGTGGTTCCTAAGAACTGTATGTAACTTCCTAATCCTAGGGATGTAACCACACCCAGAAACCTCCTAAAACTTCTAATTATCAACTAATTATGTAAAGCCATGCCTACCTGTGGAGATACAGTCCAACTTTGAAATCCACATCTCATTCTTTCCCTGTTCAGATTTATATTCTTTACAAGTAATACATACATGCATGTTCTTGCTACTTCAACTTCATGTAAGCCCATACAGCAGCCTTACTTGGTCTTGCAGAGAATCATCCACAGTTCCACCATGTTTAAGATTCCTAAGCAGTATCTCAGCTGCTTCAATGCCAACCTTGTCAGAATTCTTTCCTAAAAGAGAAATCCAGGAGATTAGGATGCTGCCAATTATTTAACATTTTAAAAATACAGAAGGAAAAAAACCATGAAATTATCAACTTTTTAAACCTTATTTCCATGCTCTTGCCTCAAATGTCAGCTTAAAAAACCCCTCCCATCTTATGACATATAGTTCATATTCCCTAAGCAGTGCGAAGCAAGTAGCCCCGCTTACAGTCAGAGAAACATTTTATTCAAACCAAAATCATGTCTATTCCTTTTAATCTAGATACACATCTAGATTCAGTGCTGAACAAAAACTTCACAGATAAACCACAAAGACTGTATGTTCTTAAAATCCAGAAGCAGTTTCAACTCAGTGATCCTTAACAATCAATCCATTCTGATAAAAGGTAAGTTTAATAATTTTGTAATTTTTGTCACTAGGCCGAAGTAGCTTAGAAGTATAACATTCTATTTAGGATGTTTAAAATCTGCTTATTTCCACTGTCCTTTATGACTAAACAACATCCATTTAAAAATGCAACACTCAAGCATCATATCTTTGAACAAATTATACTTCAGATTCATAGTTGTTAACAGTATATTAAGTTAAATTTGAAAGAGGTATACTTCATACAACTCTTACCTCTCTTGCCAAGTGATGACCCAGCTAACAAACAACCCGTTGAAGTCTCTGCAACAACACTAAGCAAAAAAAACCAGAATCAATATGAAGAACAAAATCACTCACATTACACTTTATTTATCAGATATGTAATCAAGATCTAGCTAATCAACCAGCAAGGTTACAGGTATCAATAAAAAGTTTGGGCTCATCTTACATTATTCCACTTCCAGTCCCGAAGGCTTGATCATCAGGTTCTCGAACAGGCTGAATGTTAATGTAAAGATCTCTGATTTCTTTTCTGATGCATCTCACAGCTGCTGCTGACATGTCTTTTGCCAGCTAGCAAGGCAAGAGGTACAAAACATTAACTAAATTATGTAACTATAGTAATACTTTTTTCTCATAAGTTTAACTATTACATTGAATTCCTGAATAAAGGGGCTACTTTATCAACCAGAAAACCAAGATTGTTACAAAACCCCTACAAGCAAGCACTGAACATCATCCCTTCTGAGAATTTTCCCACAAAATTAAGGTAATATTAAATGCTGAACAAATGACAATTGTAGTGATATATGTAGAAGCCTCAATAGAAATTCAAGAACTTTTCTCCATTCATAGGGAGAAAGATTTGATTTAGTGTTAGTTATCTTAAGACATTAGATTGTAAACCTCCCCCTAGTTATTATGTACAGGATGTACTCTATAAGATATAACTATATCTTATAGATATAGTTATATCTTATAAAGATATATGTCTGTGATTTTAAATCACAGATAGGTGGGGGCAGATGAAGCTTATCCCATCCTTGTGACCCAGTCATAGTCAATATTAATGGGTTTGGAGATTTTGAGACCAAAACCAGCAGTTCACAGCTCTTCAAAAAGTAACTCAGTTTCTCCTCTTCCTTTCTCTACTAATTCCTAGCCTATGTGTGAGAAGGAACCTTGAGGACACCCCACCACTCGCTCTCTGTAAACACAGACAGGATAGGAATAAGGGAAAGAAGGGGGTACAATGGAGCACATTTCTCTGTTTTATCTTTGGCTAAACCTACCCTTAACTTGTTCTGCCTAATACCCTTAGCAATGGTTGAAAAATTTGATGTAGTCTGACTTCTGCCTTTTACAGTGCACCATAGTTTACCCATAAATCTATGAATGAGGGCCGTGATTTCAGATTTACAATAATCTAACAATATGTAAAACAGATATAAGATACCCTCAATATATGCTAAAGACTTTTGAACAGTCATTTGAAGGAGATCAAGGATACCATTCTCATTTCCTGTTTCAGCTGCTACCATATTCCTATGCTAGAAATGCATTTTAGAAACATCAAAGATTCTATTCTATGGCCTGAATAATTGATACCATTTAATAACACTACTTAGTTTGTATGTGAAAGACCACAGAATACAGGAACAGTAGATGTATGTTAAGCAGATTACATGCAATTTTATAAAGATATATGAAGTTGGATACTACCAGAGCTATTATCAGCACTTACTTTTATAGGCAGCGCTCCAGCAACAAATGCTCTTCCATATATCTTTGTCACTGTGCCACGCTCTGTTAAATTTATTGGGCTCAACTCTTTGACTGGCGACATCTGGACTACAACTTCACCACCTCCCTGAGGATAGTAGCCCCTATTTAGAAGCAGTAATCAGGTATAACTAAATGCAAAAATCACAAGGAAAGCAAGAAAAGAGCCAGAAGGCTCTGCATATATATCATTAGACATTTTTATGTTCTGTTACTGTACATACAAGTTTTGTTGATGTGTGCCTTAGAAATCTTTAGAATAGAATTAGGTTCTCTAATAGTATTACCTTATAACACACATCTTATTAACCACCTAACACCAACACAACTGGCACCTCAGAAAAAGCTCAGTAATGGAGTGCCTGTTCAGCATGCACTTCCCTCAGGGGTAGCACATGGGAAACGTTAAACAGCAGCTGAAGACTCAGCAATGAAAAAAAACAGGAGAAGAACCGTATCCCATTCATCATATGGTGACACTCCACACAGGGGTAACTAATGCTGTTCATGTATTATGAATTCATCCCTCAGCTTGATTCAGGGCACCTTGTGTGTGTGTGCTTCTGTGCTCACACACTAGGTCAGGAAGGCCTGCCTCTGACACGTCTCCATAACTCACCTCTTTTTTATGTCACAATTAAATGTGAAATTGAACTTTTCAACTATTGGCTTGAAAACCTGAAAAACAAGCATACATAAAAACATAGGGTGAATCTATTTTGCATTTACAATTTCCTACTATTTTATGCAGGCTTCCAAAAAAAAAAAAAAGTAGTTCAACACAAAAATTTCAGTTACATTATAAAAAAAACCCAACAGATAGCCACTCTCATCCATGCAGCTTATTTGACATTCCTCATACTTCATTCTGAATGACACTTTGTGTAAAATTATTTTCTTATGGAAAGAGGAAGATAAATTCTTAACAATTCACAGCACTTCTAGAATAAAGAATATATTTTAAGTGAAATTTTCTTTAGTAATTGAAAACACACAGACTAGTTGCTGTTTCGGGCAATTCCATGAAACACTGGTTGCTCTCTACACACAATATCACTAATCATGTAATATGCCTATGCCCAATTCCATAATAACAAAAAAACTTGCAGTAAGAGCAACAGAAGTGCAGTAGTTACATTGTGTATATATGCATGAAAGATGCACAAAGCCAAAGAAATTTTTCCCTACCATGACTGTGTAGTCTATCTGAGGAGCCATCTCAGCATTAGTCCCACCTTTTAAACGAAGTTCTGATGGGGAAGCAGCAAACAGCACACAGGGCATTGCTACCTGCATCAGTAGACACACACTCCTAAAAGCAATTATAAGATACTCAAATGTTTTGCAGTCATAATCCATATAATTCCATAGAATCATTACATATCAAAGGCAAATTCCTTTCCAAAGCATTTTTGTATTTGATTTTGAACATTATCTATAAAGTAAACTTATTAGTCTTAAAAAATACTAATTTACAACTTCATGTCCTTAGCAAGCCTAAATATGAAAGTTTTTGTTTCACGATAATTGTGTCTTTAATATTCCAGTTTGAAATAAAAGTAATGTAGCTTACTTAGTGTACTGATGGGACTGTGAAAACTGTAGGTTTAGCTAGCAGATGATAAAAGCAGAAAAGGCAGCAATTTTAAGATTTTAATGCTTACTTAATAACAAAATATTTAGAAAAGTACAAAATTGCTTAGAAGCTGGTCAGCATGCCACACAAGAAAATTCAGGGGCATAAAAAAAATACGCTTTTAAAGATAAGATTCCCCTATCATTGAATCTCTCCACATTTCATATATAATAAAAAACTTCCAAAATAAATTTTCCAAAAGTGAGTTTGTTCAGCAAAACAAAACATTTACCTCACAGGGGTTTCAAACATCATTTTGAATTGTGAAAACAGTAATCACCACTGAAGTGAAGAAAACATGGTTTTGTTCTCTTGAATAGCTTTCAAATGTTTGTGAACCATACGGTTTCTCTTTGTTTGTGCTTAATTACTAATTCTGCAGTATTGTTGCTTGCTCAAATCTTTCTGTGTTAAGTATAAGGCATCAGCTTGGTTGTTAATACTATTGAAGCTCAGAAAAATATTTCTCTTAAACTAAAGGAAACTTTAACTTATGCCTAACCTAGCTTATGCTTCCAAACAACTGTTCACACCAGCCTTCCATAGCTAACCCATTTACTTGGTTTTGCAACAGACTCCAAGAATAAATGACCCAACACAGAATCACAGGGTAGAAGAAACATAGGCACAAAGAACCATGGATAGAATATGTTCCGCTTTCCAAAAGACTAGTATCCCATATTGTACCATTACGTGCGTAAGTAAAACCTCAAAATTGGCTTTAATATATGATGAAGATTGTTCCATATCTCACGGGTTTCAGATACTTATATAATTTGATGCATTTGACCTGATATGTAATACACTGATGTGAGAAAATAGTGCATAAAGTTTTAAACACATGAGCAGCTGTTTTTTGCTTATCATTAATCAAGTGTTCAACTTACATATCCATCATAATTTTAAACTATTACACTTGCATGCACTTTATTCATACATATCTTGCCTACACTAAAGGTTCTTTGGTCACATATATCTGGCTCAGGCAGCACAGATTTTGGCTCATTACCCATGTATTAACGTTACTTCCCCCCCCTTGCTCTTCTGTGATAATTTTAAAGTTAACAAAACATCTTCTGTCATAATTTTAAAGTTACCCAAAGCAGTTAAGAGCAGTTACTGGTCAGTCATTATCCATGTACAAAGACATACCCTGCTGTTTTTGTATCTGCTATGTGGGTTCCACCTTTGATCTTCCCGGGAGTGAAGGTTATTTCTGTTGAGCCAATTTCTCCACCTTCCAGCTTCCCCTCACATAGATCCCGAATGATCTCCAATCCAGACAGATGCTGAGGCCTTGGAGTGACAATATGAAGTTAAATATACGTTCAGGTAGACTACATACTCATGTTACATTAAAAGAACTACTAAACACCAACTAATAAATACTAATTGCAAATTTCAGATCAAACAAGAATGAGAAATTCGGTCTGGTTCCTACAGTAATTCTCCTGAGTTCACATAAGGCAAAGGAGCTGCATTCAGATTACTCTGGAATTTGCAGGATTCTGGCGTGTTTTCCATTAGAATGGGTCCAGACAGACAGATGAGATGCAGGAGCAGTCGCTTGTCCTAACGTGATAAATGTTTGGACAAAACCATGATGGGGTAACAATGGCAATACTGAACTGGAGCCCAGCCAGTAGCTGGCTGCCAGAGCCACAAGAGAGCTAACAGGTTTGCCATGCATCCGTCTTGCTGTGCTTGCGTTTCCATTCCTCCAAGTAATTTCAACAGGAGAAACACGAACTGTTCTTAACGCTGTACACTCTGTGAACCATGTTTTGCTGAGGTTTGCTGATGTTTTACGTGACCTCAGCTGTATTTCATGTTTCATACCGCGCAGTCTGCTTAGCACCTTTGAAAACATTTGGGAGCCACCTGCCCCGGCAGCCGGCGGGGCCGGGGGCGGGAACGGCGCTGAGGGGAGAAGGCGAAGGAGTCTGAACCCCCCCGCGCCGGGCGGCCCCTTCATACCCTAGCTGTCCTCCGCGCTCAGCGGAGCGAGCCACAGACGGGATTTTCTGATGAAAAGGCCCTCTTAAAGCAATGGGAATCCAGGGGGTTTATTCTTTGGAAGCCTTTCAGACAAAAGCAAGCCAAGGCGTTTGCACAGCTACTCGCCCGGCCCGGGAGGGCCTCACACACGCCTCACCGTGACCGAGCGAGCGGACGC
>NW_009648332.1:17587144-17619317 GCF_000708025.1 Charadrius vociferus | reverse complement strand
GTGTCCTCGCTCCCCAGGGCCCCCCACCATCCTTCCTCTGCCCCACGCTGCCGCCCCCTGAATGTCTTTCCCCGTTGCCCATCTTTGCTGAGGAAGAAACGTGTGCCTCCTGTACCAAGCCGCTGGCATCCTTCTCTTCTGCTGCTTCGTAGTCATCTGATTGGTGGCATTGCCTATACGTTACACTGCCATCGCCGCTCCTCCGCCCCTGCATCAGCTCCCTTTGCGTACCCTGTCTGCACGGAGACGGTGTAGAAAGGGGAAACCTATTTCTTTGAATCCAGGAGCCTTGGGATTTGTAAATTAAGTAGTCGAGATGCCTTACCATACTTAAAGAAGTGAATTGACTTGATTGCCTTTTAGGGCGTTTATAATCTTATAAGCATATACCATCATTAGGACTTACTTCATGCGTTCTTTTGCCTTCTTGCGTTAACAGTCTTACTGCTGTAGGGAAGAGTGTTAGTGTCCAGTTGTCGCTGCTGTCTTATGGAATGTCAGAAAAAGAAACATATATTTGTAAGATAATCCAAATGAAAGCAAAATTAAGCATCAGTTCTAGTTTCTATTATTATTTTTTTATCTTAATAATTAATTCATATTGTATTTTGAAAGCATAGTAGTAGGAATTTTTTCAGTGATACTTTTGTAATTGGCTACTTTTAGGCTACATATAAGTCATTTTACTAATTAAGAATGTTGAAAATAGCAACTTCTTTTCAGTTTTCTTTCTAACTAAACCATCTACTCTTAAATCCAGTGGGAGAGTCTGATAAGATGAAAATGCTCATCTTATCTATGTGCGTGCTGAACTATAGAATTGGCTATTTATAGTGTGTGTTTCCTCCAAGCACATTTTAAATTTTGCTAGAAACTAATTCTTCTTGTGACCATCTACTGTGAAACAGTGATAAAATCCAAGAAATAATATGGTTATTATAATATTAAAGAGCATTATTTTAATATTCTCAATGCTCTTGCAAACACTTTGGCTACTAAGAGGAAGAAGGACAAAGTAATGGTGGTTGTCCATGGGGATGTAAGTTGTGAAGAAGAAAAGAAAGGAGCCTGGGGGGGTTTGTGTTAAGTGGTAGGGAAATAACAGTTACCTGGATGCTAGGACTTGGTGCCAGTTATTTAGGTGAGAAACAGTGTCTGACTGAAACATGCGACCAAGGACATTGGATTTGTTTTGCATACATATTCTATATCTGCAGTATATAGTTACCTGTATACTAAACCAATGTAAGTAAATGTAAAATGACTCAATGGGACAGTAAGTCAAAAGAATTCAATAGAGGAGTATCCATTAATGTGAAGTCATTGCCTTTGAGTACAAACTATTCAATTTGACTTTGAAATTCAGTGTTCCTGCATCAGGTAGTTGGTTGCCTGCAGGCTGCATGAAAACATTTTGTTCCTCGACCAGCAGTAGCTTTAGGATCAGTGGTGATTTAGAAAGCCACAATGGGCTTCTTTTTAAGGAAACAACCAAAACGGAACTGAACAGTTCTCCCCCAAGTAGCATACAGCTCCCATACTATCTTGGTTCAAACCGCAAGTCTCAGTCAACCAGGTAACTGGCTGAGTGAGAGACTGGTGTGAGTCCTCAGTTTCTTCTCCCCACAGTAACTCCACACTCTGAAGACTTGCACAGGAAAGGTATTATCTTACTGTGGCATTATTGCCTTTAAATGGTCATATAGCGCAATAGTGGTGACATAAACATAACAGCTAGTACTGTGCTTATTGTTTTTTTATTACTATATTTCTCCAGACATCAAGATAAGTAGATGGGTGTGCTATGGATCTTAGAACTAATTTTATCTTTTATATGCTTTTGTTATTTTCTTATTTGGCATTGCACAGAAAATAGTATTATGGCAATTACATACTGAAATTAAAAAAGCACAACCTCCTTATTTAATGGATTTTAATTTTTCCCCTTGTTAGAAAGGAATACTGTTCTAGGAAGAGGTTGGGTACTGTATTATTGCTTTAACATAGTAGCACCCAAACTTTTTAGTAGAGAATGTGCAAAACTGCAAACCAAAAGTCTTCCATTTAAAAATAGTGCAGTAGTTTTGAATTATTCCTGCAAATACAATTTGAAACACCATTGAAACTCTTCTGTAACAAAACCAGTCTGTTTTTTTGGCAGTGACATTACTAATTCACTACCTGCATTGGTTACCAAATGTTAAAAACACATGGAAAGCATTATGAAACTTCACATTTAGAAATAGTTCAGAGATTTGATGTGCTCCTTGTGATCATCTTCACAGGTAAATATTGAATGTTTTCCGTGTAGGGTCATATAAAGAGAAAAGAGTTTTATTGTAAGTTTGGGACAGAAAGATATTGTTAGACAAAAAAATGTAACCGTGGACTCAAGTGGGAAGAAAAACAGAATTAAAAATAAGAGAAGATAAGCTTGTGAAGATGTACATTGTATGCCAGTTTTGTAATTGAATGAGAGTTTAAAATGTGTTCATAAAATAAGATTTGTCATAGCTTAAAATTACCATTCAACCTGATTTTTTTAACAGGGAAAATTGGAGGACTCATGAAAAGGATGAAAAGTTTGCTCGTTATAGGAATTAAAAAAATATTCATTTTAGATCAGTAGATATAATCTTAATAACAGGTAGCTGAAAAGTAACTCAATGTAACTTTGTTGTATCCTTTATGGTAGATTGTACTGTATAAATATTTGTTCCTAAAAGAAAGGTGATATTAAATATAACTTGCAGTGATAGATTAAAGAATACAAAAACTTGGTACATTGTCAGTTCAGACTTGTACAGTTTTCTGAATAATCTACTTTTTAAAAGTGTAATATAAAATAAAATCGTTGAACAGTTTGGGGGGTGGGGAGGGCAATCAGGAAGTTTCATATGCTCTGTAATTATTGAAAGGATTTTTAAAAAAGTAAGTTAAAATGAACTTTCCCATGCAGGTGTGCTGTTTTCTGGCTCCTCTAAGAAGATAATTTCTAAATTTTACAGTTTTGAGCTACTTGAGGTACATTGTAGCACCTGAATTTTTTTTTTCATATCTCTAAATTAATTAGAGATAGTATCTACAGATAAATTGTTATTTTTATTAATTTTACAGCACTCTAAGACAACATAACACCAGAATTACATTAGATTTAAGAAATCTTACTAAATAAGAAAGGGTCTGAACTAACTTCTGTTGAGATTAATGATAAAATGCCTGTTTATGTCAATGCAAGTGCTACTGGCTTTGCTTTTGACCAAAATCATGACTGATTACATGATGCTTTAAAGCATAAGGTTTTGTCTAAAGAACCTTTCAGAAAATTCCCTTGACCCTTTAAGTTGATTTCTGGATACTTATAACTGTAACCCTGAAAGAAAACCATCTCACACCCAGTTCTTAAAAAATGTCATTAAAGTTGATGTGAAATGATATTTACTTGAAGATGATTGCCTCCTCTATGTTAACAGAAATAAAAGGGCAACTGCCTGTGCCCTCTGGTGTGAATTTCTTTTCCAATTAGTACTTCTGATCAACCTTTGATTGGAATAAGAACTGAGAAAGAAAAATACGCTGATCTTTCCTGCAGTCTAGGGGACCCTTCCAGCATCCATTCTGGATAAGAACATTTCAAATGGCTGATGTAGTTGATATTATGTATGCTTTTTGTGTGCGTGTCCTGATTAAATTAATTGCTTAGAGAAACAATAGCAAGTATGAATCTCTTACCAGATCTTGTCATGATTTTTGTTAATTGGTTATGTTATTGTGGCTTTGATCTCCCCACGTGTTGTGTTAGTGAAAGAAGTTAAAGACCTGGCAAAGCTTGAGCTAATTTAATGGTTATTGTACATTCAGTATGTATTCGGTGTAATTGTGTTTCCGTAAGACCTTCTATTATATAAACTAGAATTAAACTATTTTAGCATTACTGTTGCATCAAGAATATTAAATGAGCTCTACATTCCTCAGTCCATTATATTAACACTTGAGACTTTTCTCCCCCAGGTTTGCATTCACCGTGTTAGATCGTGCAGCGGCATTCGCTTTATAAAATCAAAATATGTGTGCGTGTTTGACAAATCTGCCCTCAAGTATAGTCATCAACAGCGATTATTCAGAACATCTGCTGGTAATCTTTTTCATAATAAAATAATCTATTTTTATTTTGCTATTTTATGAGTGTTATGTTAGCGGTTTGTATATGATTGGTGTGTAGACTATTTTTAATGCATTCAGATTTTCTGTCTGATATCTTATATTCAGTAATAAACATGCTGTATTTCCTTATTGTCTGTTTTAAGTTTCATGTGGCCAAATCGTCCAATTTAAGCTTTCTGACATTGGAGAAGGGATTACGGAGGTGACTGTAAAAGAATGGTAAGCTCTACTTTCTTTGAAATATACTAAGAAATCATTAAGTAGTTTAACAGCTGTATTACCAATTATTTATCTGAGAATATGTTTTCTGGGTTACTAGTGAAGTTTTTCAAGTTTCATTTTCCACGTTTTAAACTCGTATATATACTGAGCTTCACATTTTGTTTATTTGCAGTCTGGTTTATTTGGGAGTGGAAAAGGTGGAAGGAATGGCGTGCCCTAACTGCACCTGTATGTAGGCTTTCCTTCAGTGATTAATGCTTTTAGAGTGCAGGATGTCTGTCTTTCATTATGCTTACTTAGGTTGAACTTTAGAAACAAACTACTAGTCTGGAGAATCCATATGATTTTATCCTTCCCTATTGACTTTAGTAAAAGATTTGAACAGTTAAATTGTTTGTAAAAAGCCAATGCTGAATTGATTAATCAAAATCAAAATGTACAGTGAATGAAGGCAGTGTGGAAATGCCTTGTTCTTTGTACAGATAGGCGAAAATACTTTTATTTGCGTAGAAGACAGTGTTTCTTTTCTGAAACTGTTGGTATACTGATCCTGGAAATTTGAAACTAAGAACTTCCTTAGGTTCGGACTAAGCGCGATTCTGGGCTCATTCTTATTTTTAGATGGTTTATAATCTGTCAAGAAAACTCTGCTTTACTAAAGTAATAGTAAAGATATATGTGTGAAGATATTCTAAATCATTGTGTTATTTCATACAATGAAAGGTTCTGGAACAGTCAGGCAAAAGGTATATAGCAAATCTATCCGTTGTATAGAATTTGTCTTCTTATCTGGAATGCGTTTTCATGTGGGGATGTACATAACGAACTAATCAAAAGAATACACAGCATAGATTTTTACACGTAATATGTTTTACGCTAGCCTGTATATTTTCTCTTAGGTATATAAAAGAAGGTGACAGCGTGTCTCAGTTTGATAGCATCTGTGAAGTACAAAGTGATAAAGCTTCCGTTACTATTACTAGTCGTTATGATGGCATCATTAGAAAACTCCATTACAACTTAGATGACATTGCTTATGTTGGAAAACCGTTAGTGGACATTGAAATCGATGCTTCAAAAGGTATTATAAGCCTTTTTTTTTTTGGTTTGCATATTTTATGTTGTTGTCATAAAGCCATCAGTGATAGACGAGTTTACTTTTTCCTCCTGAAAATCATAAAACTGAATTTCTTTTTCCCTTTAGAAAGTCAAGAAAATTAAGTAGGAAAAAAAAGCTGTGATATTCCATTAGGATTTAAAATCTAAAAAGCTAGATGTTTCTTCTTGAAAATTTAGCTTAAGCAGCAGCTGTTAGCATGTTATGTTCCCATCCACAGTAGCTCAAAGTAAATGTCTGAAAACTTCAGCTGTCATAGAATCACAGAACGGTTGAGGTTGGAATTTAACAAATGTTTATAATGTAGTAAAATTAATTTTTAAATTTTTCTTTACAGGTGTTGCCCCAGAAGAAGATGTTGTTGAAACACCTCCTATGTCTCATGAAGAGCACACTCACCAAGAGATAAAAGGTCACAAAACATTAGCAACCCCTGCAGTTCGTCGTCTGGCCATGGAGAACAATGTAAGTTTGCTGAATCAAGTCCTGCTGCATTGTATCCATCTTTTATGTAGCTGTTTGACTGACTAGGAGAACATTGATCTAGAGGACAGTGCAGTAAGAAATGACTTGCTTTCAAATACATTTCAAATACGTAAAAACTGTTGTAAAGGTGAAGATTTCTCTGTTTTCTAATTATTAGAGTACATAGGAAAATAAATACTGGGCTTCAAGTGCAGCTAGGATGCTTTAGGCTGGAGATTAAGAAAACCTTTTTAGAATAAAAAAAAGGCATCAGAATAGATTCCTGGGACAAAGGAAGGATGAGGGTAAAATGGAATATCAGCTTTAGCAAGCTGCTTCTGTTTTTCAGGTTTGTATTGGAGCAGAGGATGTACTAGATGATCTTTTAAGCACTTTTCTAATTCTTCTTTCCTGTGAATCTGTGAATATACCATTGGTTTTGAAAGCTTGTGGTGCATTTTTAGGAGAAAAATAATAAGTAGAGAAAATTAAGTGACAAATAGCTTTCATCGAATTAATATTTCACTATTGATCCTGTGAGACAATTAAGAGGTAAGCAGTATTCATAGCTCCTCCTTAAAGTATGCAGTTAGACACCTAGTGATCCTTCTGTGTGATTTGAAAAATGTCGAGCACCTAATAAATCATAAAAAGGGAAAGAAAACTGTAGGTATGTTAGATCAGTAACTGGAATAATTTTTAACCATAGCTCACAATACAGGATATTTTTATATCGCTGTAAAACAAAAGTGTCATAGCTTATTATGTACTTTTCAGATTAAATTGAGTGAAGTTGTTGGAACAGGGAAGGATAACAGAATTCTTAAAGAAGACATACTCAATTACTTGGCCAAACAAACAGGAGCTATTTTACCTCCGTCACCAAAGGCTGAAATTATTCCACCTTTGCCAAAATCAGAGACTGTGCCAGCTGCTCCAAAGGACAAAGCACGCAAAATTCCTGTACCTGTTTCCAGACCCATTGTGTTTTCAGGAAAAGATAAAACAGAACCTATAACAGGTAAATCATAAAATATAAAAACTTGAGACCACGTTCACAGTAGACTACTAGTAAATGTTACTCAGTGAACAGTTGATTCCTTTTGATGGGAGTGTGTTTCATGTTATTGTCATGCAAGTGAGCAATAGGAAAACATGCTCTGTAAGAAGGTGTTGCATGAAAATATTATTTTGTGAAATAATTGTTCATGTTTTGGTTGGATGGAGTTGGGCTGCAAGTTGTGCTTGCTCATTTTTAATCCGTGTTTCTTCAAATGTATGCTGAAACAGGTAGGGATTCTGAAACGCGCATTTGTCGCAGTGTGAATCATTATGCAATTAGTGGCAAAGTGCAGTGAACTTAAGGGTTTATCAGTGCTTAATAATAGTGTACTTCACCATTCACACTTCTTTTGGAGAAGAGTGCAACAAAAGACACTAAGGTAAGAAAAAGCACGTTAAAAGAGGAAGGTAAAAGGTTTTTGCTTGCCTTTCAAGCAATGTTTACTTGGAGAGGCTGGAAAGAGTAGTGCAGATTACTGTGTTGTGATTTCAAGTACATACATACATAGGAGAGAGATGCAGTAGTATAATCTGAGATACTAAAATCATAAAAACTGAGTTGCATGTGCTGAATAACTGTTGATCCTAAGGGGATTTTTACCCAGTCCTTTTTTTGTTGTGGTTGGGTTTTGTTTTGGTTTGGTTTTTAAGTTGTGTAATTTTTTTAATGGAAGCAAATAATTGAAATTTCACCATAACTTTCCAGAAGCTTGTTTTGTTGGTTTAAGAAGTCGGTGAATATTTTCCAGGTTTTCACAAGGCAATGGTAAAGACTATGAGTGCAGCCCTGAAGATACCCCATTTTGGTTATTGTGATGAGATTGATTTGACTCAGCTTGTTCAGTTGCGAGAAGAGCTGAAACCTCTAGCACAGATTCGTGGAGTTAAACTTTCCTTTATGCCTTTCTTCATAAAGGTGAGATGTGCAGCAGAGCACTGTATGGAGTACTTATGCAGATTTTGCCAAAATCTGATCAGTGATTGTTTTAAGTTTGGAGCACCTCTCTATCATCTGAATAACTAAAGGTCACAAGAAAAGTCTCAGCTTTTCTTGTTTATTGCACCACTTATGAATTTACTGTTGGAATTGTAGTTAGTGTTATTATATAACCCTAACTACAGTATTACATATAATGGAAAAATTTTGAAATAATAATGGTGAAAGATAGAGCAGGTAAAGCGTTATTCATTATGGGGGTAAGCATCACTGAGTGTTTGAATTGAGGTGCTGGGGAGGGTCCAGAGGAGGGCAACGAAGCTGGTGAAGGGTCTTGAGAATAAGTCTTATGAGGTAAGGCTGAGGCACTTGGGGTTGTTTAGTCTGAAGAAAAGGAGGCTGAGGGGAGACCTTATTGCTCTATACAGCTACCTGAAAGGAGGTTGTAGAGAGGTGGGCGTTGGTCTCTTCTCGCCAGTTACAACCAATAGCACAAGAGGAAATGGCATCAAGTTGCGCCAGGGGAGGTTTAGGTTAGACATTAGGAAAAACTTCTACACCGAAAGGGTTATCAAAGACTGGAACAGGCTGCCCAGGGAAGTGGTTGAATTGCCATCCTTGGATGTATTTAAAAGCTGTTAAGATACGGTGCTCAGGGATATGGTTTAGAAGTGGGCTGAGTAGAGTAAGATAACGGTTGGACTTGATGATCTTAAAGGTCTTTTCCAGCCATAACGATTCTATGATTACACAAAAGAAATTTTGGAAATTGTCAATATTTTTTATGAACTCCATTAAAATGAACCTCACATGAAATGCATCATCATTATTATAATACTTTTGTTGGTAATGAATCCATTGGGTGAATCGGTATGTCTCTTTTGTTATTCAGGTGAATGAGTATGTCTCTTCTGTTGTTCAGAAGACCAGGCACTTGCTCTCATTTAGTTGCCATGGTTCCATTTCCAACTGTTGGCATCAACGAAGGCTGATGCACTGCCTAAGCTATGCATTGAATGTATAGCTTAGTCTGAAACTTCTGGTAATGCTATTTCAATTAGAGTGCTAAGTAAGCACTCATTCTGCTCACTCTCTTTAGGGGGAATTAGTATTACTTCCTTGAAATAATTGTCATCTAAGTTGAGAGCTGAGAATGACATTGCTAATGAATCTCATAACTTTTGTCTTGGGATATTTGATTTTTGAATTGTGGGACAGAAATAACAAATGCAGATTCAGCTTCACTTATACTTGCGAAAGGGTTTATCACTTTTTATGTCTGTATGATGTATATTTGTGTTTTGTAAGTTGTCTTTTTCTTCTGCTATCCAAATAATGACAGAATATCAACAGGCAAGTTTAGGAGAGTTCAAGCCAAATTTGATTGCAGTGAGGAAATCCATACTGTTATTAATCTAAATTGTCTCCCACTGTTCCTTCCTTTCTATGCAGCTTTCTGGTTATAAAATATAAAAATCTACCTTTTTTTTTTTTTTTTTTTTAATTTCTGTTTAACAGGCAGCCTCTCTGGGATTATTGCAGTATCCCATTCTTAATGCTTCTTTGGATGAAAGCTGTCAAAATGTCACATATAAGGTTTGTAAACTACCAATACAAGTTGTGAGCAGAAAACCTAAACTAACAGCTAACAAGGGCTTTTCTGAATTTTAAGAACCCAAATTATGGCATTGTGCTGAAAAATAATTTGTGTGTCCAGATTCTGAGACTGTATTTGATTTATAGTTGATCTTATTTCAGTAGCTTTTTAGTCAGAGTCACTTTGTTTTTCAGGCTTGCCTCAAAAATGCATATTAATATAGTGATTTCCCATTTTTAATCTGAAGATGGGTGAAGCATTTAAAATGAGAACACTTAAAATCTAATACATTACATTTTTAGTAGTGGCACAGTGGTTCCGCTGTTCCAATGCTCAACCCTTATGTAATAAAGTCACATTTTATACTCAGTTTTGATAAACATTATTTAATGTTCATACAAGGTGCTGAATTGACACTTCTGTGCAGCAAGCGTCTATTTTCTTAAGTGATGTGTACATATTCCTTGCAGTACAAACTCCTTTTGTGCTGTTTTATCAATATTTCTCAGATGAATCCAGATACATTCCTTCTAGCAAATGAAGGGCAACTCAGTTTACTTTTTTTAATTTTAGTGTTCTCTTTAAAATCTGCTAGTCATGTTTCGTTACCCCTATAATCATCCTAAAGTGAAATACATTCAGCGTGAAATAGATTCCAGGATTTTGTATCCACTGGATGGATATGAAACTACCAAAATTAATTTGCATTTTGCAGATGTGGAAAGCTAATATTTAAACATTCACATCCCCTTCTCCTCTCAAAGTTGTCTAGAGGAGTTGCTTATTACAGACAACACTTTCTATGTTAAGAAAATATATAAAGAAGACATGATTTAAGTGTTTTTTTAATGTAAAATACATTTTATGTCGACTGCTCTCATTAATAAAACTGGTTAATGAAACTTGTTGCAGGCTTCGCACAACATTGGAGTTGCTATGGACACAGAGCAAGGTTTAATTGTCCCAAATGTGAAAAACGTTCAAGTCTGTAGTGTGTTTGAGATTGCTTCTGAATTAAATCGCCTACAGTCCTTGGGCTCTGCTGGCCAACTGGGAACAAATGACCTCACTGGGGGAACATTCACGCTTTCAAATATTGGCACAGTAAGTACAAGAAAAATGAGAACTGACATCTGAAAAATGAAAGTAAAGTTTAATATGCAATAAACAAAACCTGTAGCAATTAATGCAAGAAGCAATCTGCTTAAAAAAAATAAGATGATTTTTTAACTAAAGCTCACAGCTTTTTCTTTTCTAGATTGGTGGCACTTATGCCAAACCAGTGATACTACCTCCTGAAGTAGCCATTGGAGCACTTGGAAAGATACAGGTATATTAACTTTATCTCAGTGATGTGGGTGTTTAATTCTAGCTAACTAAGGTCATCTGTAATTATGTTTTGTGTTTCTTATATAAACATATTTCCTCTTTACATTACAGAAACTGCATAGCTTGTGATTGAAAAGTTTTGTGATGTTTTTAGATGACTGTGCAGACACCACATGCTTAAATAGAAGTCTCTTCTGCCAAAGGTTCAGATTTGTTTTCTAGAATCCTGTTATATTTCACTCACATCTATATTTAGCCTTCTAGTTACTAAGAAACAATGGAAATATATTTTTACAAGTTTTGCAACATCATGATAGCATTTTTGCTATTAATGAGAAAACTTTATAACAGCATTCTGATTTCATGAGCCAGATAGCTGAATCCACAGAGAACTCTGTACAGTGAAGACAGTTTCATGTTTTCTGGATTTCAGGCTTTAATTCTTTAATATAGGCATTTGAGATCAGTGCTGGAAATGAATCTAGTATTAATTTAAATACTTTTTCTGTGTTCTTCCTATGAGCCTTTTGGTTAGGGGATGCTTTAAGGAAACCATCACTTTGAGCACTAGCAGTGCAATGAACTATTCAGGAAGAAACTTGTGAGTCAACAAAGGTTTTCACAACGTCCATGATGGTGGAAACAGGAATGACTGTTTATTATGTAGGTTTGCAATATATTCTAATCCACAACACAAACAATAATGGGAAGGTCTTTGTTTTTTTGAATGGCACTACTGCTGTCTGTCTAATTTACCAAAATGTTTAAATGTAGATTAACAAATTAACAATAAAAAATACAGATTTATTATTTTTAAGATTTTTTATTTTTAAGTATTTAATATTTCTCTTTTTTTCCTTCCTCTGATTTTTAGGTTCTCCCTCGGTTTAATGGAAAAGGTGAAGTATTCAAAGCACAGATAATGAATGTGAGTTGGTCAGCTGATCACCGCATCATTGATGGAGCTACAATGGCCCGGTTTTCTAACTTGTGGAAATCTTACTTGGAGAACCCTGCTTCGATGCTGCTAGACCTTAAATAAAGGAAACCATGGCTAGAATATGCCTTTAAACTTTGTGGATTAGACTGAACAATTATAAAAGCTAGCTCTGCTAGCATGTGCCCTTTGCTACTCACATTAAATAATAATTTTACGTGGTTAAAAGTTCTCAAGAGCTGCTATCAGTCTATCAATTCATTGTTACTTCTTTTAATTAGTAGTGCTGTAATTTCTTCTACAGCAGACTGTCAAAATTAATAGGTCATGGTGTGACTTCTGAATATGGTGATGGAATGTCTTTATTTTGCCTTTTATAATACATACAGTTGTGAGGCTGGTGTGGCTGAATGACACTGATCTACATCTGCAGTATTTATAATCTGATTAACCTCTTTTTGAAGGGAAATACTCATAGTTCTTCCTTGTTGGACATGTAAATTTATTTTAACAAATAATATCCAAATTCCCAAAAGAAGTTATGCAAAAATCATATACAAATAAAATGCCTTTTATGCTTCTGCTGTAAGATGTCCAGAGAGCTTTTTGTTGTTTAACTGAGTAAACCTCTCAAGTCTTTTGCTAGTCTGCTTTTTTCTGGCAATTACTTGCACAGTTACTCTTTATAAAATTGTAAATGAAGAGGCCGTGTTTATTCAAATGCTTACTGATAACACTTATTGATAACTATCAGGGCCTTAATACTCTCTAGAATATCCTATACTTTTATAGGCTGGAAGTAGTTGCAGTCCTTAAATGCTTTCCAGTAATTTTTGTTTCTTATAGAAAGCATCTGTCTGTTAGAAAAAACAAACAAACAAACAACCCCCCCCCAAAAAAAAACAACGGGGAAAAAAGAGGATGTCATTTGGTGTTCTGTCATTAGGTAAGCCTAACAGTAAGCAGAACGTGTTCTAAAAGCTTGCGTTGTGTTATTGATGTTCAGATACTAGAATTTGACAGATTAATCAGATACAACAAAGAATTAACATTTAAAAAGTACTATGTGAGATAACGACTTTTTAAACTCAGACATGAGGCACGTAATGAATAGGTTCAAGTTAATGACTTCAGAACAGACAATAGTTATATGGCTTTAAGGTAAACTAAACAGATGATGAAGATTGCACTGGTTATTTAACAGAAGATACGAAGAAACCCATTGTATATAAATAGCTTCTAGAAACATAAGTTGCAAACAGACACAAGAAAAGACAGTTACGTGGCCTTAAAAATTAATTTGTGAGATACAAAATGGACATTTTCTCCTTTCTTTAGATATACCAAAAACTGCCTCTACAAGAGCATTCTCCAAAACTGTAGACCAAAGTTATCTATTGCATTTAGCTGTGAAGATGCAAGGCACAAGCTACCAGAGGTAAAATCTCTGCTATCCTTGATGCTGAGACTGAGCAAGAGGAAAGCTGGTAATGTATGGGAGGGAGCACGGGAGCATACATGTAAGGTGCTATTTATATTTCTATTGTGGTATAAGAGTCTCTTATATATAGGTCATTTCTTGCAAAGTTTGACTATATATCATGCTTATCACCTATTTTACTTTTATCAAATTTATTTATTCCTAATAAAAAAAAAAAAAGCCACAAAGAATTGTAGTAATACTGTTTTTATTTGTGAGTTTTATGCAGGCAATCTTGTACAGATGACTCAAACTTCTGTTTATTCTTATCTTAAAGAACTTACTGCACTCAGGACTACCAAAAGAACACAGTCTAATGGCTACTGTATTACAAGTATATTGTTGTGGTTAGGGCTTAGTTTGAACAGTATACTTTTAAGATCTGATGACCATGGAGAAAATAAATTGAGAAAATATAAGTATATGATACAAAGCAATAAAAGTGATTTTGAAATTTTTGAGACAGAATGATTTTGCTCACACAAGGAGCCTGAAATTTCTTTGTCTCTCAAAACTCCAGTAAAAGGGAAGTTTGTTATTTTTTTTCCTAGCTCTAATTATCTGTCCCTTTTAAGGAGGAGGAAATTAAGTAGTTAGGTTTTTACTTGTGACTTTTTTAGATCAAAGAAAAACATTGATTAAAAAACACAGTGGGGAAAAACTGAAAGAAGAAATACCTATACCAAAGAACCTGTTGGATCTCTTTTGCTTTGCTTAACTTTTTATTAAAAAAAAAAAAAAAAAGAAAAAGGCTTAGAAGAGAGAAAGCTAAAGCAGTTAGTATCTTTTTAAACAGGTCTCGGTGTTCAGGTATTTAGCTGGTCATGGACTAGAGAGGGGGTTTTTCGTTATAAAGTTCTATGTGGTAATGCTAGAATCTAAGGCTAATAATGAGGAAAATTATGTCTACTGAAAGAGGGTTCTATCCAAATAATTGATATCATTAAAATTTCATCTTCATATTTTATACTCCAGTGCAAGAATTGGTTGGAATTATCCAATTTTATGGCTTCTGCCTCAAATAGTGACCTGTGATTATTGCTGTCTCTCCATTTAGCTGAAGAAAAACATTCTGACAGAGTTGTTCTCCTTTTATCTTCTGCAAGGGCTCTGTGAAGAAATAGAATGTTAAAAATGTTTATGATTGGAAGCATGAAAAGGGGTGAGTAATAACCCCTTTGCACATCCTGATAAAGATTACTTTTCTGTCTAGACTTTGATAATTTGCACTAAGACTCTTCAACAAGAGAATTCTTCAGCATGGGCAGAAGGAATGAATAAAATACTTGGCGATACCTTTTCTAGTCTAATTAGTCAATGTTGCTGTTTAATAGCACTTTGAAGCTCGGTTATCTTGCAGAGAAACATTACTAGAGTAAAGCAAATAATTGTCATTTTGAACTCAAAACTAGCTTATTTTTATTGTAGAGCAGACCAAGTACTCCTTTGTTCTTTTTGTTCACAATTTCTAACTTTGTTAATGTGAGTCCAGGAGTTTATGGGAGTCCAGTCACGTTCAGCAGACTGGGAAGAAATTAAGAGTGGTAAATGCTTGGGGGTTTTGCAGAACTGCCTCATGTGATACCTTCTATTCTCAGCATAGGTTAAAATTAGAACTTGACTGACATTGCATTGGAGCCTGAGTGAGAGTTCTAAATGGTTTTGGTAGTACAGACAGGATTCATAATTTACCTCTGCTCTTGCCCAGAAAGCTATGAGTCACAGAAAATCCTTGAAAACACCAAATTGAGTTGAGGTAAGTTGTAGTTAAACTTTTTCAGATGCTTGAACGTGAAATTGTTGGGAGATCTGGTTGCTTGGGAGTAAATTTGCAGTTGTTTTACAGCTGTGCTTGGGAATTTGTTTCTGAATTGTTGGCTGTGATGGCATGATTATTATGGGTTTTATTTTCCTGACAAATAATAAGATCTAAGAAAAATAAGTTTTTGATGGTAGTCCTTTTACTATATAATTAAATCTCCTTGAAAACAAAGTCATATACTTAAGCCCTCTTTCATATTTCATGGTTCTAAAGTATTATTTATCAAATAATATACTTTCCACAGCAAAAGAGACTTGTAAGCTTTACTAAAGGTAAGTATTGTTTCGACTGTATAGTCTGATACTGGTTTTAGTAGTACAAGTATTACCAAATGTCTCTTTTCTGCACAATTTATACAAAAAGATTTCTAGTTTTCTACCTAAAAAGGCTTATAGTTCAAAAGAATGTCCCAAACCAAGAAATGATAGATGGGGTAAATCACGTAATCTCAGTCAAAGTTTAATCCTGAAAAATAATGCAATTTAAGTTGTTATCACTAATCAGAGCAAAGAAACTCATGGAATGTCTTAGCCATTACCGTTGCATATTGGGATGAGGAATGGGAAATATAATTACTGCGAGGACCACTGAAAGAGAAGTTAATCCTTCAAACTAGTAAATGTGATCACAATTATGTAGGGGAGGGACAGAGGATACAATCCTCTCTTTACAGGCAAAAATTCAATCCCTCTTTAGGAACCCAAATGCCAGACTGCATTGTGCCGCACTGGTTGCCATTTGTCACCTGTCAAATCCTGCCATTTTTCCTTAACAAACAGAGAACAGTTACGAATCATTAATATTAACATATGGGACCAGATTCTTCTTTATTCAAACATTATAATTTGATTTCTATGGTGTCTTTAAATATTGACAATTTACATTTCTTATTATTTGCCTGTACATTTTTAATTAAGTGATTTCAGTATAATGAGGCTTTACAAATAACTATGTTAGCAAAAGACTGGTAAACATAGAATGATTGCAACTGTGGCTTATCCATGCTGCATAAAATTATAGTGGCATTAATATGATAGAAAAGATTGCTCTAAAGGACAGATCTGCAGCAATTATTGTGGGGAAATATATGTATGAAAAGACCTGAAATTCCACTTTTGATGTTATCTATCTGCTTGTTTGGAAGAAAGTTATCCTTACTTTTTTAATTTGAATGGATGTGTAAGGAGTTTTTCTTATTTGTCCCTGCAAGTATTAGTAAAAAGTTTGAAAGGGAGCACTCAGATTATCAGTGTTCAGAGGACTCTGCTGTTGGCATGAAGTTTAGCCCTTCAAGCTTATCTGAATATCAGTATCTTGGCTGCAGTTTATTTCAAAAAAAAACCTTCCCCAAATGGCTACAATAACAGCAATAAGAATGCTTTTTAGAGGGATGCACTGATTAAGATGACTGAGTGTCTTACTTTGCTGCTCTTCAGGAAAATATGTATTAATTATCTCACTAAGGAACTTCAAAACTTTAGGCTGATTTTTTTTTTTTTTTTTAAATGTGGATCCTGACACTCAGCAGGGCTACAAGAAGATTCAAAGAGAGATCTGAAGAATTTTAAAAGCCTTTTCTTAAATGTAATGCATTGCTAACTATAAAAGATATTATAATGAGTTAAACTATGAAGAAAATGAATGCAAATAAAGTATACTAATTTATTTCCAGCAACAGTTCAGTTTCTCCAAAGTGTAACCTCCTTTACTTTCATGTATTTATACCAGGTAGCTGCCAGGATGCAGCTACCAGGATTTAACTGCCTTACATTGCAGGTAACAGCTTAATTTCTTCCTGGGAAGGGAATGAATGCTCATACCTGCATTTAGTAATTATGGTCAGTACTCAGCCTACCATTGGCAGGAACTGAGAGAAGCAGTTGTTCACTAAGAATGCAGACAGATTGCAAGAACACTATTTCTTATTATAAGAAAATTTAACTAGATGCAATTATCTGTTTTTATAAAGAGAAAGCAGTTGGTAAAATTCTGTTGGTTCTATACATTAAATAAATTTAATAATATAATCAAGTGGGTATTGCAGTATTTTAGTTTTCACGTCACTGTCCCCATCTGGTAGCTGATACAGGCGTTGATGTATTGAGCCTGAAATTCACAGTCAGATTCCTGTGACTGAATCCGAACATGTAAGGATCATGACTGAAACTGCAGTTTGTGTTGGAACATTCACTGCTGTGAAGACACTTTGGGAAGTGAGAATACACAAAATAAATGAAGAATTGCAGAAAGAAAAGGAATTCAGACAGAGGTCTGCAGGAAGGTAGGTAAATTGTAGATATTCAAGTGTGTGAAAAGCTCAACCATACGTTATGTTTCAGAAGACTGTAATTGGTCTTTTCAAACTCATCCAGAGTCTATTTCTTTAGTTATTACTCCAGACAAATTCCCACCAGTTAGAATCTAGCAATGTGGTCAGGTCAAACCAAAAATTCTGTTCTGTGTTAATAATATTAGCACACATACTAAATCCCCTAAATTCAGATATCAAAATTCTCTCCTATGCGGATGTTCTAACCAGTGGAGATTTAATTTGTTATGCTTTCTTCTCAGTGGAGGCATTAATTGGGTCACTTGGTCTTCTGTCTGGCCAGCAACTTCATGAAGTGTGAAGAAATTTAGCATTCTGTCTTTGGAACTTTTCCTAATTTGTCAGATGTGTTTGAAATGGAATAACAAATTCAAAAGTTACTAATGGAAAATACAAGCGGAAAGAAAGAAAATTAGCCTAATTTTCATAGTTCTTGTTTAAGCCCGCTTTGGAAATCAAGCTAAAAGAATTCCTAGCTGATTGACCTTGCTTCATAGAGTAGAGTTGGTTGAATGAGTAGAATGGTTTAGGCTGGAAGGGACCTTAAAGATCATCTAGTTGCAATCCCCCTGCCATGGGCAGGGACACCTCCCACTAGACCAGGTTGCTCAAAGCCCCATCCAGCCTGGCCTTAAACACTTCCAGGGATGGAACCTCCACAACTTCTCTGGGCAGCCTGTTCCAGTGCCTCACCACCCTCAGAGTGAAAAACTTCTTCCTAATATCTATTCTAAATCTCTCCTCTTCCAGTCTGAAGCCATTCCCCCTTGTCCTATCACTGCATGCCCTTGTAAAAAGTCCCTCTTCAGCTTTCTTGTAGGCCCCCTTCAGATACTGGAAAGCTGCTATAAGGTCTCCCCGGAGTCTTGTCTTCTGCAGGCTGAACAACCCCAACTCTTTCAGCCTGTCTTCATAGGAGAGGTGCTCTAAGCCTCTAATCATCTTTGTGGCCTTTTTTGGGCCCGCTCCAACACGTCCAACAGTCCTTCCTATGTTGGGGGCTCCAGAGCTGGACGCAGTACTCTAGGTGAGGTCTCACCAGATCAGAGTAGAGGGGCAGAATCACCTCCTCTGACCTGCTGGTCATGCTTCTTTTGATGCACCCCAAGACACGGTTGGCTTTCTGGGCTGCAAGCACACATTGTCAGCTCATGTTGATTGAATCATGTTTGGTTGCACTTACATTTGGTGGAACTGAAGGCTTTCTTTTTAGGAGACTGCTTCAAAATGGCTTTGGAATGTAATTCCACATGACTTTATATTCTGTTGCCCTGCTGCAACATGATGACAAGTGAAAGAAGTTATGTCTTCCTTCTGACTGTAAATTTGAAGAACTGTAAAACGGAATTCCTGGAAATTACTTCAGCCAAACTTACTTCATATGCTTGTCTTCCCTCAGACTGATAGTGTAATTAGCATCCACAGATAATAAACGTTGTTTGACATCCAGCTACTGTCTCTTTGTTCCAGAAAATAGAATGGATAGTAATTATTGCCTGTATTCATTGTTGTGCCACTGATCATCTTTCCCTTGTAGGCTACTGCTTGTCTGGGAGGAGAGAGCTGCTTTAGCAAAGCTCAAAGAAAAAGTTATTCATGAAGACGGAAGAGCAATTTTGAGGATAGAGGAAGAAGAATGGAAGGTAGTGTTGATAGGAATAAATGTTGCTTGGGTTGAATGACTGATGCATTAGAAAAATACTATTTACAACTTTACACTCACTGTTGTACTATTTTTAATCTGTGAAGTGCTCCCCGTGTGCTTTGCTAACAATGAGTTGAGACACACTTGGGAGTGTAAAAGCAAGCTGATTTTTTTTTAGTCCTGAATATTAAGCATTACTCTGCAAAAATATAGCCCCAAAGGCTTTTCTGCATTAGAAATTATTTACACTGCAAATCATGAGTTTAATTACGTAAATCCTCATTTAATATTAACACACCAGAACTGCTGAAATGTATCAAGGTGAAAACCCTCTGTGTTTAGGTGCATGAAAATATTTCTTACTGTTGTTTACTTCCTCTTTCTAAGAGTGAAAATGAGCCAGTAGATTCCCAGAATTCTATTATTCTTGTTTCTAAAGCAGGGGGGGAAGCAGCTAACTAGAATCAATGACAGAGTGGAAGCTAACAATATGTTCTGAGCCACATAGAAATGCAGATGCCACTTCCTATGAAGTGATGAGAATTAGACCGTGTTGAGGCCAGTTAGAGTGACAGCCACATCCAGCAATACTCTGGTGGTCCACACGCCAGTGTTTCTTATTCAAAACTCTTAGCATACAGACATTGTCATTTTTTCTGTCCCTCAGCTCTTCTGCTCTCAGCTCCTCCCCGTTTTTCTTAACAGAATAGGAAACAGAATTTAGATCACCATTTAAATGCAAAGGGCTGTTTACAGCAGTTTCATCCTCAGTTATATTGGTTTTGTTTAAAAAAAAAAAAGAAAAAGAAAAAAGAAACAAAGAAAGCAAGCCTGAGGCTTTTCAAGCAATGACAGGAGTGCAGATATCTAAATCCTGGGAGCAAAAAGTGGGCAGGTTAAATCTGTGGTCAGAATGACCCACATTGATGGTACTCATATTGGGGTGTTACAGTATAGCTTGAGAAGGAGGAGAATTTTTTTTCTTTTTTTTTTTTTTTTAATCACAAGACTTTTACTGTTTCAAATAAAACTTCTACCTAAGCCTGTGTTCTTGTTGTATACTAAGCTAAATTTCTTCTGGTTCCTATTTCTTGTCTTAGACACTACCTTCATGCTTATTGAAACTAGCCCATCTCCAGGAATGGCAGCTTCATAGAACTAGTTTGCAGAAGATTCCTCAGTTCATTGGAAGATTTCGCAATCTTGTTGTTCTGGATCTATCCCGGAACTCAATTGAAAGTGTACCTAAAGAAATTGGTGAGCTGTGCTTTCTTTTATTTTAAGCTGCTTTTCTAAGATAATTAATCTCACACAAACAAGTCATTTTTGTGCACTTTGCCTGTCTATCAATCCTCTTGGGTAGTTAGAAAACAGATGATTTAAATCTGACAGTGAGATAGAGATCTTAAAACCACTGATAGCCTATAAATTAAAAAAAAAATGGCTGGATGGAAGAGACGTATCTTTATGAAAGCTCCGCACAAGAAAAAAGCTTGGAAGCACAGCAGATACTATGCAACAGAATGCAGCTAGAAAAGGGATATTGAAAAACAGGCTTTGTGTTCTGAGCCCACAGCATGAGTAGCCTATGTTCATAAGTGGTTTTAGAATTTGTTTTTTGTTCTTTTTTTTTTTTATAGCTCTCAACTAGAGTGCGGTTCTGTACTAACGACTCCTAAGTCCTACTATTTGAATTTCAGTGAATCTTTTTTTTTTTTTTTTTTTTTTTTTTTTTTTTTTCTTAGTGAGAACACGGAGCACTTTGTGTAACAGTATAAGGATAATACAAAACAAATAGAATGAACCTGAACATGTATCATTTCTCATTTGTGTTCTCTGCAGGCCAGCTGAGTAGCCTCCAAGAGCTGCTTCTCAGTTACAATAGAATAAAGTCTGTCCCTAAGGAAATAAGTAACTGCGTCAGTCTGGAAAGATTGGAACTGGCTGTCAACAGGACTATCTGTGATCTTCCTCCTCAGGTTTTGACAGACTGTTTTGTTTAATGCGTATTTTTAATTTAACCAAAATCAGTTATCATTAAATGTTGCACTCTGTGTTTTCAGATTTGCTTTGATATTCTGATTTCCCAACTACTCCACAGAAACACAAATGTGAATAATATTTATATGACCAGTCAAACTGAAGCCACGTGAGGACATACATATACCTGCATAGCTGAAGGAGCCAATATTTATTTTGTCCAGATAAATGATTTGGCAGTGCATATAGGACAGTGATACACTTAATGTTAATTTGTTTAGGTCTTTGCTGATTTACCCACTGAGGATCTGATGCCTTAGCACAAAGAAGTTCCCTTTTATGGTTGAGAATACAAATTCATACCATATGCCAGGACACAACTGTAAGCATCTTTACCAGAGCTGCTAGCTGTGAAAAGGGTTTGTGTTATTTATACAGCTGCCTACACACACAGAGTTGAACAAATGTTGTTCTGAGATGTTGAAAGCAATTAAGATACAGAATAAAAACTGCTTGCCTACTTTAATTTGGACTGACCTAAACAGGAGAGAGACCTGCATCGCTAAGTATTAGTCTCTCGGAGATGACAAGTGTGTAACCATATTTACTTGTTTTAATTTATTTAAAGAAACAGTAGTGGCAATAGTTGATAGCAACCAGTGCCTTGCAAAATTGAGTGAGGCCAAACAGTAATACCTAACAACAAATCTTCAAATGAAAATATACACTATTAATCAGAATCCAGAATTTACAAAATCTACGTGGATACAGGTTACATGTTGTAATGTAGAGCGATAGCTTTTAAGTTAACATATACATAGTTCTGTCCTGTTGAGACTACAGTGATGTGAACACTGCGAAGCTTCGGTTCTATGTACTTGAGTGGCATTCAGTGTTTAGACAGTTGGACCAGATTTGCAATAAAACATCTTTGCATCACTTGAACATTGTAAAAGCACCTGAAGGCACAATTCACCAAAGGACTTAGGTGTTGCAATACTGAATGATGCTGTTTAATTGTTAGAACATCTTGCCATTATAGTAGACTTCACAACATGGAAGGTGTCTAGGTTCACTCTAAAACAGTCCGTGCAATTTGAGCCATAAAAATCTAAATACTTGACTGAAGAAAATTGGCATATTGCATGCAGTATGAAATACTAAGGACAGTGGTGTCTTTAGAATTCCCTTTCTTCTCAAGGCTTGGGGTATATCTGCATTGTAGCCATGGCATTCAGCTTCTCAGCACTGACTACCAGGTGGCAGATGAAGTTCTGCCTGGTCAGTTTCAAACCTTCCTACCTACCTTCCAGGCAAGAACTGTAATTGTTAGGTAATATCAGCTAACGTAACTCAGAAACCATTCTGTGTGTTGTAATGTTTTTAAATTGTTTCTTTTTTCCAGTCAACGTTATTACAGCATTACTGTAGTGGAATAGCTATCCAAACTTGCATTGAATCTCCGTTTCTTTTCAGCTCAGTGATTTAAAGAAGCTTTCACACGTAGATTTGTGCATGAACCAGTTTACTACCATTCCTTCAGCTCTTCTCAACATGCCAAATCTAGAATGGTTAGACATGGGGGGAAATAAACTCCAAGAGCTTCCTGATGCAATTGACAGGTAAATAAAGCTCAAAGCTCACATCGTAGTCTCAATTCCATTGCATTGAAATTGTAATTATTAAATCCTAGTTCAAAAGATTATCATTAACCTCACTGCAAAGTTAAGATTTGTCAGCCCTAATGTGATATTTTGGATGAGCTGGAATAATCCATTCGATAAACAATAAATTCAGTATCAACTATCCAGTTAAATATCTCTTGCCAATGACATTTTTGACCAGAGGTTAGGTGATTATCTTGGATATGGAGTTTCCTTTGAGAATTGTTGTATTCTTTATGAGAGTCCTTTATGTGGCTGTAAAAATGAATCAATTACTTTATATTAATGATTAATAAGATTAATTTTCTAAATCTTAATTGATTGCACAAATACCTATTTTACAGAATGGAAAATCTCCACACTTTATGGCTCCAAAGGAATGAGATAAACTCTTTACCAGAAACCATTGGTAATATGAAAAATCTTAGTACACTTGTTCTTAGCAACAACAAACTTACCGATATTCCAGCTTGTATGAAAGACATGACAAATCTGAGGTAAGAAAAAGCAACAGAAATATAAATAAAAATACCAGAAGATAAATTTTAAAGCCTCCCTTGAGTGGTATATCATAGAGTGATACTAAGAAAGTGGAAAAGAAAAGGCATATCCGCCGTCGTACAGATGGACACAATACCATATAAATCAGCGTAATTACACAGACTCACAACAGTTGAGGATCTCGTCAAGAAAACTTTGTGTAGCACAACTCATTTAAAAAAAATGTAAGCTATGATAGTTACGGTCCCAAATGAAAAAGGAGACTGTAATACATTTTCTCATTACTGGAAGGTCCAAACGCCCACTTCTAATTGGCCTTTTATATCACTCTCTAAAGCCAAGAGCTAGGAGGAAAAATATGTGACAAGCATAAAAATGACAAAAGTAGGACTTTGGCACTGAAAAGTCAAGCATTCAGAATTAAACAAAAAGGATTAGGTATAAGGCTATGGATGAAACTCTCCTGTACTTAATTTAAAAAATATAAAAGAATTAATGTAATTTTTTAATTGGTATAATTGGAGTTATTATTTGGCATACTGTGACAGAACCTTTCCTGTTGCTTGCATTTTCATTTGAATTACTGAATGCTGGCCACTTTAGAGAAAGAATGCTAGTCTAAATAAATCATGTCTATCCCAGTAAGACAATTCCTGTTCTCAGATGTTTTGGAAGAAGCAGGATCTCTATAAACAAATATTTACAAGCACAGGCCCAGGGATGGACCAAGAACAGAGGGAGACAGGGCTGGCTCTTGCCTTACAAAGTTGGGAGGATGCAGGCATTTGCACTCTTGTTCTCATCCCCTCAACTCTTTGTGGAAGCTCAATGAAGCCAACAGTTAGGTTGACGAGGACTGCAATGTTTTCTCCCACCACAATCAGCTATTGTTGTTATAAGGCATCTTCTTAGCTTAGTTTACTTAATACTACTAATATAGTGGTGAGTTTAGTAGAAAAGACTTATTTTATTTTTCTCAAAATACCGTTTGAGGAATCCTCATTCAGTTTCAAGAGAGTTGTTATCTCTGGACAAAACCTACTGCAAGAGTAACCTTTCTGGTGAACTATCAGGTTTGTCAACTTCAGAGACAACCCACTGGAGTTAGAGATAACGCTCCCTCCGTGTGAGAATACAGAAGAGGAGGAGCAACAGGAAATGTTCGGCATTGAATTCATGCACATGTACATCCAGGAGTCACTCAAGAGAACAGGTATGGCTTTTTTATTCATTCTAATCTCTCTGGAATACAGTGAGGAAGGGAAGGATAAACTGTATCGTAGCTTTCTTTTATCCATATACAAACGGAACATGAATTATCTTCTTGATAAATGAGTAACATTTTCCAAAAATCTGTAAACAGATTTTTACTGAAGGCAGGGGCACTTTTATCAGGAGATGGCACAGTATGTCTTTTCATGAACAGCCTATGTTCTAGTAGGAACATACTGGAACCATGGAACATTGGAATAAATGTTCCTGAATTACCTACAGCATGGATAAATGGAAGTTGATGACTCTCTTACATTTGCAATTTAATCAGTTTATATAGTGTGGGTGTTCCAGCACTGTTTGTCTCATGAAGCTAAGCTTTCCCTATTTTTGGATGTTGTCCAGATGGGGACTGCCAAAGAAGGATGTAAGGGAGAGATGCCTATATTCACAATATACATTTTTCAGCAATGAAGTATCAATGCCTGATAAACAGATGTTTCTCTCAACCTGTTTCTGTTTCCCAACAGAAAATCCAGTCACCTAAACAGAACACCCCCACAATTCCATCCTATTTCTAAATCACTATCAAAAAAAAAAAAAAAAGCTGTAACTAGTCTCAAAGGTTGCAGGAAGAGATGAAAATAAGCACTTTTGAACATACGTGCAGGTGGCAGCTGTTACTTGCAGAGAGAACTTCACTGCAGATATAAAATGTTCTCTCTGATCTTCATTCTATGTATTGGAAGGCTTAAAAAATGAATGACTGAAATGCTCTTGATTTAGAATGCTAAGCCAGCTTTTTTCTTATCAGTATTTTATGAATCAATGATCAAATTAGCAAAAATATATCAAGATGACAGTTTACAAGGAAGTTTTCTTCCTTAACAGATTCCCCTAGCAGCAGGGGCTGATGAAAACCTAGGCCTACTTATATAATTTAAGAGGAAACACAAAGCTATTCTGAACTTCAAAATGAAGAGAAATTAACATACTTTATTTTATTTTAACCCATTGTCTTTCAGGAAATCTGGAAAGTTGTACTTCTGATCCTTCTCCTGTCATAAATGCTGATGAATGAAGAATGTAACTGTGAATGGAAGAAAGTATCAAGTATACATCTTCCTAGTAAAGAGGCATACAACAGGTTTTAAATATTCTTAGGGATTTTATTTTTCCACTCAAGAGAACTGGTTTGCATATTTGTAATTCCCAGTGAAACTGGGAAATATAAGACCTTTTCCTGGGTATAGGAAAGACTAAACCAGATTTTTTTGTAAGCAATGAATTAGCTTTTTAAAAAAGTCCAAGTAAGTTTTATAGGGTTTTTTTATCTCCTGTCACGTAGTTGGCTCTGATATCAAAGACGGACTCGGGACAGCTGTCAACAGGACATTCTCCAAGGACACAGCAGACTCTGTATAATACTGTAGTGCAGCCTTGTACCCTCGTTGTTGTAAATACTCAATCCGTCCATGATCAATCAGCCTTTTACAGAGGCAACCTACCTCCTTTCGTTCTTCAACAGTAAGTATCCTAGTTTCATAAAAAGGAGGAAAAGAACGAACAATTTGTCAGCAGAACAGTTTTGTTGATATTCGTAGTTAAGCTTAGAAAAACTATTGAGATCCCTGTATGTTCATTTCAATTCAGGCAAGCATGACTCTTAAAATATTTTGAAACATATGTCCATGAAAATTGTATTTTTGAAGTAGAGTATTTCTATAAATTTAGCAACTAAACCGTTTCTGTAAAATGAGTCATTTTGAGGACCGGAAACAATTTCATATACCGCTATACATAATTTTGCTTTTCTGCAGGAGTCCATTTGCTTGGAAAAACAAAATTACATACCCTTGTAAAGTATCAGAACCACTCTCTGTCTTGCTGAATGTTTGCTCATGTTCTTCTGTGTCGTTAGTTTGATCTTCACTTTCTTGACTTGTAGAGGCTTTGGTTGTGGTTTCTCGCATGCCACAAGTGGCCCAGCTACTCATTCTCTGAAAATAATTAAATTCTAATGGTCCAAGTCCTACTGATTTAAAGAATTCTCTGCCTACATAATGTGTCCAGTCACACTTATGATGGCAACATAGTGCAATAACAATTCCAGCTACAGGCTTACAGTCGTCTTTGCTGCTTTCGTTATCAGCAGAATTGTTAGAAGCCACCTCTGTCTTATCAGTCCTAGAGCGTTTTGGTGCAGGCTCTTCATTTTCTCCATCACACCAACTTGTGTAACTTTCAACCAAGCATCTCAAAGCGAGATCTGGGAAAAAAAAACCAGATATACCCCACCCAAACAATAGTGATGAACACCATGCCATTATTTATATAGGCTGTATCATGGTTGAGAATGTACTTCCCACAAAGAATAAAAGTACACATCACAAACTAAGCCAAAAAGCAATTTTAAGGATAACTAAAAATTACAAGCATGCTTTGAAAACATGAAAATCCTAAATGCTAAATGAATATTATGAAACCTCTGGCGCTACTAAGGGCTTATCCTCTTGAATATTTGTTCTACACAAGTGCATCTGAAATACTTTGGTTAACAAACTGGCATACTGTATGAGGATCTCCTCCCTGTAAAACATGCGAGTATTTGCTCCAAAAGTTTGATATCTAGGACATAAGCTATTTAATATGTACCTGTACTACTTAAATGCTTAACTGTGTCATCTTTGTTACAGTAACTATATGGGTGTCATATTTGAGATGTCTTTCTCTACTGAGTAGACATACAACATTAGAAAAAGTGTACTAGTTTAAAACTATCTGAAGAGAAACACGCTCTTCTCACTTGTTTGCTTGTGACATTCAGACAGCCAATACAAATTTAGAAAGAAATATATTTCAGACTAGAGGCGATGATGTTAAAAAAAAAAAAAAAAAAAAAAAGTACTTTCAACAGTTTGCAAATACATGACCGATGCCACCCACCACACACTATTCTTTGTTCTACTCTATTCAAAACCAAGAAAGGTTTTACTTAGGTCTAAAGCAGCCTTGCATCTATTATCCATTTACTATTCCACTGAAGTCAACAATTATTTAGAATATAATTGCTACATTCACCAACAAAGGGTTAGAGGGCAAGAAAAGCTTAAAAGGACAGTTTGGAAGATCAGTCCATTCAGATTGTAAGATTTAGCATCCTAACTTTCTGCAGTTAACACATACATAATTCATACCTGTCGCAGCACCACACAAATGCTTCCCAATTCCTACCACTGGTAGTTTTTTCTTCTCCAAAATAGGTACCTTCTCTGGAGGGAAAATAAAAAAAAAAAAAAAAAAGGAAGAAAAGAAACACACAATCCACAACAACCCCAGAACCTCTATTATTTTAGTTGGGGGAATATTGTTTCTGGATAATATAATTTCAGCACACTTAAAAACCAAAATACATATTTACCATTACTGAAAATAGAGGTCTGCACACAGAGTTATAAGCTATTAAAAGGAAAGTTTCTTTTTCTAAAACAAATGAAGAGCATCTGATGCCGTGGTTGAGAAGCATGTTTAACTATTTCAGCCTTTCTATGCTACCTATGAAATGTAAATATGACATTAACGCATCTCCGGATGACAGGTGTTCCCACAAATGCTATACTAGCATATCAATGACACGCATGACTTGCTTCACTCCGCACACCTAAAACAAACAATGCAAAGGTGTTTTAGAATCCTGCAGATTCTAAAAAACCTTCAAAATGTTTTTGCTTTGGTATTTCTCACCTATAATGATGTCCTTTAAGTGTAAAAAAGCAGAAAAATTTAAATCTCCATTTACGTGTATACATTTATATACACACAGCATTAATGTATCCAAGCAACCATTGAGAATAATCTTCAAAACCAAGTACGTTTAAGCATGCTACATACAAATTGACTTGAACTTCAGTACTCAAAATCTAAAATTAAGCCTTTATTTCAGAATTATGCAAGCCAAGAAGGAACTTACTTAAACATAAATGCTGAATATCAACTTGAAGCCTTTCAAATACAGCATCTCTCCTTTTATGTTTTCCATCCACCTGCATGAACAGAACAAGATCATTAAGTAGGGCTAGCCACTAAAAATTATAATTTTGCTCGAGGTATTAATGCTGGACTTTTTTCATCTTAAGTTAACATCTGCACAGTTCCAACATTATACACCAGGATTTTTTTTTTCTAATTTGCTATTGGCAAAGTATGGAATGTAAGTAATCCCACTTCCAAAACTTTTAAATTTTAAGGCTTTATGTTATTTTTGAAGATAAAAAGCAAATACTAGTAACTCCAATGACAACAATTTCAAAATTACACTCTGATAATGTGACAATATTCTCTCTTACCTTGAATCTTGTAGTTGCCCTTTCCACAAGCAAAAACTGAACGTTTTCCACGTTCTGTAAGGCAACATCAACCCAATGAGACAGCTTTCCTCGCCCAGCTCCAAACTCAACAAAACATCTTCCTGGACCAAGTAAATGTAATTTTTCCATGTTACCTAAAATAGAAGCCTACAAACATCAAAAGATTATTTAAAAACCAAGCAAATATATACACTGTGTATTGTAATGCCCGATAGAAAAGTGATTGCTTCACCAAACTGCAGAAGACTTTTTCAAGTCTCCCTTTCCATGAGACATTAGGGAAAAGATCTTGTGTGTACAAAGGAAAGGGATTGTAAATTCTGGCTAGTCAGCATCACCCTGCCTAACTTCCACAGCTCACAGAACTCCACCCCCAAGTTTTTGGAATGGATTTTTGGGATCAGGTACACATTATAATAGTCTTCTCTACTGATTCTCAAAGTAGCCATCCAAAATATGGGTACTGTATTGGATTTTCTGTGAAGCATCAGTGCCCACAGAGCCTTCTCTCTGTGTTGGAGTTAGGTGTTTTTAACACATAAGAAAGGAAAGCAGACCATGGGAAGAAAGTACAGGAAAGATTTCTCACTTTTAAATTCTTCTTCCCAAAACTTTCTATTTTGCTACGGTATGCAATCCATCTCCCTTAAAATTCCTGCTCTTCCATATACATGAAAAAGGCAGAAGGTAAATTCAGGCTCTCCCATTCTTTTTATGTATCTGCTATACAACCAGGAAAGCTAGGATCAGCTCTTACAGAAAAAGTAAGAAAATTCCTTTTACTTACTAGCAAATACAACTTTTTACCTTTTGTAGCTCAGACTTGTTAAGAGTTAACATAAAATAAGAAAATATAAGTAAAAATTCAGAAGACCACCACACAATTTGTAATTTATTTCAGTATCCCAGTAAAATTTGGTTTTTTTAATATAACAAAGGTTATATATATGCTATT
Source organism: Charadrius vociferus (assembly GCF_000708025.1). Classification (NCBI taxonomy): domain Eukaryota; kingdom Metazoa; phylum Chordata; class Aves; order Charadriiformes; family Charadriidae; genus Charadrius; species Charadrius vociferus. The sequence continues at coordinate 17,589,532 of NW_009648332.1, read as the reverse complement.
ATTTGAAAAGCATAGAGTTATAGAGCATATCAGGTTATGTCTACATGAAGCAACTAGCATGCATGCACAGTTGTTGAATTTACAGCAGCAGAATTCCACATGTTTAAAAACATCCATCGCTATTAGTAAAGCGGTGCCCATACCTGTTGTTTCAAGTGTTTGAAAGCGGATTCCCCATTCTTTGGGTCATTTAAGGCTTCTTGTAAAGCCTGGTGGGACAGTATTTGTTCCTTAAGGCGAAGTTCCAGGCCTGCACACAAATGCAAAACTTTTAAGTATAGGTTTCCAGTTTTCAAGAGTTTCTGTTTTCTAACACCCACATTACAATATTCAGACATGAGCTCAATTTGTAGCACTAACAAAATAGTCTGTTGGGAGCGTAAATCTATCATCGTATGTTTAGAACAGCGCTGTATTGTTATCTGTAGTGATACCTGAGTGGGAAGCAAAAAACACAAAAGGAAGGGAAATTAGCTATATGAACAAAAGATCAGTGTTTTATCATTCTCTCGATCTAGTTTATTCTTATGAGTAAAATTCAGCTATTGGAGGATTGCCTACATCTTGATGATAATTACTTCAGATGTTTCTAGTGCCAAATGTCTCATGTTTTCACAGATACCTAACAACAAAAATAACATTGACATTTTTAATAAATTCAATTTAAAACATCTTATTTTCAGTATTAAGTAAGCTCACCATTACTTGCTTTTTTCAACTTGATAATTAAATTCTCCAGCTCTTCTTTGGATAGAGAAGAGATAGGTACCTTTTAAAGGAAAAAAAATAGCACCACCCATAAATACAAAACGTTTTTATTTTCACTAGTTCTTCAGTCACAAGATAAATTGCAACTGAGCTTTAGAACAAATAACTGTACTCACTTGTTTTTCTGTTATTTCTGCTACATCTTTTAAACCTGCATTAATATCTTGAACAAAGTAGACCTTTAAAAAAAAATCAAAATAAAAGAAATCTGATTCTGTTAATGACCAGGAAGCAACAAGCTAAATTCTTCAGTGTTTCTATCATGAGGTACATAGCAATAGGAATCCGCTGTAAAAGAAAATATTCCAATATTTTTTTTCCCTATAGTCTGATCCTGAATTCCCAGCAGAAATTACTGTTCTGACACATTTTGACAAGACTGAACATGTTGATAAGAGTTAAGCTGTCAATGCTTACTAGACTGATTCCAGAGACCATTTTCAGCTTTCCCAGGTACCGTTAAAGGTGCAATCCTGATAAGGCAGACAATAAAGAAGCCATCTTCTGTGTTCTTGAAACAGCTGTTGAGATATACATCCTATCCTTTCCCTGAGCACTGGCTGCAACTGTCAGGCTAGCTTTCCATCATTCACCACTAGCTTGGCTGGAGCAGGCGGCTGGCCAGGGCAGCAGGCTGTCAGAGGTAGGAAAACGCCAAAGAGGCTCCCTGCTAGTTTTGCTTTCCGAGGACAACCTCTCACCAAGCCTCTAAAGTGAACAGCATTGTGAGAGACTGCTCTTAGAGAACATTTTTGAGAAAAATGTATTCAGCATTTTCAATTGTCACTAAGGGAGCTGAAAAGCTGTATGGAAACACAGCGAAAGGGGATGCAGAAGGTGGGGAGACTGGAATGTGAATTCCATTTCAGCAAGTCAAATTCCATTTCAGCTTCCATGCTGTCCTCACTGCAATGCCTGCCAAGACTGCTGTCCTCCAGTTCACAGCTGCTGTCAGCGCAATATATTCTCTGCTGAGCTGTATTGTTTGGAATCTTAAATTTGAGAGGAAATAGTGCTGAATTTACACTGCACTTACTGGCTTTGGCTTCTCTCTTGAATTACATTTTTTTAAATGCTTTTGTAGTTGGTCTTCATATACAGTGCTAAAATCCAAATGGAAAGGAAAGTAAGTAATGGCATTTATCGTGTGAACTCTGACAAAGAATATGAAAAGCATTTACGTATACTTACTGTTTTGGATCAAGAGGGCATGGAATTCTTTTTCTGTCATTTTCTTCCTAGTTATAAAAGAAAAGTTTTAGACAACCCTTCCACGTGCATTCAGTGTTCCTGTTTTACAAAAGCTGCTGTCGGACACCAGAGTTTCATAAAACACCTATTTTGAGATAGGTGGGTTAACCGGAATGGAGACAAGGATTTAACACTTAAATAGACCCTAAAAGAATAAACTTATAATGCAACGGCAGTGTTACTGCGGGGATTTAGCCCATCTTCCTTGGCTTAAAGGAAGGCACAGGCGCCGCCCTTCCTGCCCGTACTGCGGGGCCAGCTCCGGCGGACAGGCCACCCCAGGCCCCCCGGGTGCCGCCGGGGCTCCCCGCCTGCCCAGCCCCTGCCAGAGCACCGGGGGCTCCCCGACCCCCCGGGCCCCTCCCCCCC
>NW_009648332.1:17571727-17586454 GCF_000708025.1 Charadrius vociferus | reverse complement strand
TTCTGCCTCGGCCCTGCACGGGACCCGCAGCGCTGCCGGCCCGGCCGCTGTTTGCGCGTCTCCCAGGCCGCAGCGGTTGCCCCGGGGGCGGGCAGGCCCGCCTCCTCCGCCGCCTCCTCGCCGTCTGAAACTGGCGTTACCGCGGCCTCCCGGGGCATTTGAGCTCCCTCCCCGCTGCCCCGATGGCGGGGACCGGCCCCCACGGCCGTCCCGCTCGGTTTCTGCCGAGGGATAAGTTGGTTTTGGGGCAGCCTGTGCCTGTGTGCGTGGCTTAGCGCTGGCGTGTGGGAAGGCCCATGAATGTTGTATGCGAAGTGTCTGTTCAAAATATAGTGAATTTCAGGAATGTAGGTCCTATCTGGATTAGACAGTGTGTTGCGGGCGTTAGGGCTGCTCTGGCTTGCCTGTATTAGCAGGCACAGAAAGGCTGATGGCTGTAATGCAAGTAACTCCTCAGGTTACTCAACAAGAAGTAAATGAAAGCAAGGTAGCTCTGTGTGAACGATTATCAAAAGTTTCAGCCGTCGTTAATAAATTTCAGCAGGCTTTTCCAAAGGTTCTAGTTTCTGGACAAAGTTTCAAAACTTCTGCCTTGGTATTTAAAGTTTGGTGGGTAACGAGCAATAAAAAAAGCCCTGAGGTGACTGAGGAGCTGTAAACGGTGGGGCTTTCAGATATCTTAGTAGTAGTCATCAGTGGGAACTTTCTCAATATTTCTGCCTAGATTTTTGTTCTTGAAATGTCATCTGATTCCTGTAATGTGGCTACAAACATGTTATTTGGAGAATGTTTGCTTGATTTGTTACTAAGTTTTACCTTTTTGTACACAGGAGATTAAATGTTCGAGTGAATATTGAGCTACTGTCAATTTCTAATCCTGTTCATAAAAAGGTTTGTGGATTAGTTATATTTGTGTCATTCATTAGGTATTATCTGCATTTCATTGTATAAGACAAATAGGCAAAAAGCAAAATAGGATTTTAGTATGTTTGTGACTTGACCTTATTTTTTTTTAATATATAATTTCTTGAGTAATTTAGTTGGTTTGGTATGGTGTTTTTTTTCCCAAGCCTTTTTAGCCCTCTCTTTTAGTTTGGCTGTTCACGGGTCTTAGTAAACGTGTGAAGTAAAAGTATTTGGAGACACTCAGAGGAATACGAGTTAGAGCTTAAGAGCAATCTCACTTTAAATATACTCAACATTTATTTAAGAATAATAGCAGCAGTTGTCTTTGCAAAGTCCTCATCTTAACTTGTAAAAATGACAACTTGTATGCGGATGTAACGTTTTGCTTTTTATTGATAAGTGTGTTAGTTTTTGAATATTTGGAATTCATCCAGGATGGTAGGAAAGAAGTAATGTACTAAATTTGCTGTAAAAAAAAAAACCCAAATAGTAAAATCTTCTGTCTCAGGAAAAATGGCAATGAGATTGCTGCTGGAGGTTATAAAATCTTTTTTGTTATATGTCTAATTTGTCACTTAAACTGTATGTCCACCTACCATGATGTTAAGATTGGCTATTAGTTGGTTATAGTGTTATTGAGTAAAGATTAATTTGTAAAGGAGTACAGCATTTTTTTGTAAGATTCTGCTAACTGACAATAATACTACTACTAAGTTCAGTTAAAAACTGTGTACCCAGCTGCAGCCTGTGTCAGCAGGAACCTGGAGGTCCAGTTGGGAACATCAGTGAGTGATCAGTCTAAAAAAAGATAATTTCAAATGCTTGGATCAGTTAATGGGATATCAAACCAAGCAGGCATTCTTATTCTACTTGACAACCTGCCCTAGTTGGTTTGGGGTGGCATTAGTTTTTTACATAAGCTGGCTGCACATCTAAATCCCTACGTTTGTTTATACATCTCCAACTGAGAGTTTTGTTAGTGTTACTGGTATCTGGATTACTGAAACTTGTTTCAGTTCTGTGTATGTACATGTGCTATGTACATATGCAACACTTCAGTTATGTTGGAAGAGCTGTGAGGTTTCTACTTCCTTTCTTTCACTGCTAGGGAATGTTATCATCCTCATACGGGTTTGAGCCTTCTAATAGAGAACAGGTGCCTGGGCCTAATATACCAGGTGTTTTGCATAACCTCAGCCTTGTAATGAAAGACTAAGGTTTACGGAGAAGGCAGGTTTTCCAAAACACTGTGTAGACCTCCAGCAGACAAAGAGTTTATTTTTAAAAGCTAAGCAGTATAATGCTACAATTTTCCTCACAAGCTTGCTGGGCTTCAGCTGTACCCATTTTATGTTTGCTTTGCAAAGCTCTATATTCAAATATATAAACCCTTCAGAAAGTGGTTTCTTAAACTTTTAGGAGCAATATGGTCTGAAAAACTTCCAGTGATGGGAATGATGTGTTTGTGATCCATTACAGTGGACTGCTAGTGCTACACTCAATTTCATGATGGGGAAAAATAGCAGATAGTTTTCTTTCTGTAAAATGATGAAGACACATTGAATTTTGAAACCTTTGCTGCTCAAAGTTGAAGGTTTTTACTTAGTTTATTTTTGTGAGAAATAGTATTTCTGTTTTTCCCACTGTAATATTTGAATTTGTGTTAAACGTTAATGTTTTCCACCTTCTGAATTAGTTGCCACAATTCTATCATATTTTTGGCTAAAGAATAAAAATATTAAATACTGTTTGCAATATCTGTTTACAGTATTTAAACAATCCTACAGGGTGTTTTTTAGTATTTTAAATCATATTAAAATGTCTGTCTTTTCAGGATTTAGCTGTTAGACTGACTGATGATGCTGATCCTTTTTTCCTTTATAACCTTGTCATATCCGAGGAAGATTTTCAAAGGTAAGCGAAATTATCATGTCTTGTCTGTGACACATTTCTAAATGGCAAAAAAAGAACAAAAGAATATTTTTAGCTTAGAATGGTCTATCTTGCAATTTACATTTTGGCATTTTTCATTTGTGGAGCTTTGTCAGTATTTTAGTAGCGGTATTCTCTTTGACCAGTCGGTGACACAGCCAAGTACAGGAAAGTGATTGGCTCAAGATTATACAGATGCATGACATAATCCTGATGTTAAGTTCCCTGCGTAGCGACAGTACCACAGTTTATATTACTACTTGCATCTTCTGCTTATCGTAACTGCTTCTTATAGACTATTGTATGTGTGTGAACTATTTCAAGATATAATTGCCAGAGGAAAGTCTGTTTGCATGGACATGGATTCACAGACCTGAGCCTTTGTCTTATGGGTTTCTTGCGTACTAATTGTACTGTTTGGTCTCATTTTAACTTGCTCAGAATTTGATCATCAAATTTTGGCATCAAGCATGAACAGTTCAGTTTTCTGCTTTGTTGTTTGGTGATTGTTTTTTTTGGTTTGTTTGGTTTGGTTGTGGTTTTTGTGTTGGTTTTTTTTGTGGGGGTTTTTTAAAGGGAGATGTGATCAGTGTGTGGATCAAAAGGCAAAAGTAAAATAATATTTGTAAAACAGAGGTGCAGAAGAAGTGTTTTGTTATACAAGGTGTGGCTTTGTGCATACCCTGTTGAATGTCTGTTTCTGTGTAATTGTGTACCTTCACCATAGACAGAGTAAACTCAAAGACAAACAAGTAGGCAGATAAGGTCTTGATATAATGGTTGAGTCTCCCCTCATTGTCCTTTGCTTCTTCCATGTGCCCTTATCCAATCACCATACGGCTCTGTGCTGTAAGGAAGGCGTCTACTCAAAGGAGCACATTTTTTGTGCCACCATAACTTTTTTCTCTTAGTGCAGGCAAGTGTAGGGTACTGCATCTGGGGAGGAATAACCCCATGCATCAGTTGAGGTTGGGTGCTGATGTCCTGGAGAGCACCTCTGTGGAAGTCCTGGTGGACAACAGGATGACCATGAGCCAGCAATGTGCGCTGGCGGCCAAGAAAGTGAATGGCATCCTGGGGTGCATCAAGAAGAGTGTGGCCAGCAGGTCGAGGGAGGTCATCCTCCCCCTCTACTCTGCCCTGGAGAGGCCACATCTGGAGTACTGTGTCCAGTTCTGGGCTCCCCAGTTCAAGAAGGGCAGGGAACTGCTGGAGAGGGTCCAGCAAAGGGCTACAAAGATGATGAGGGGATTGGAACATCTTTCATACGAGGAAACGCTGAGGGACTTGGGTCTCTTTAGTCTAGAGAAAAGAAGATTGAGGGGGGATCTTATTAATGCTTACAAATACTTACAGGGAAGGTGCCAGGGGGATGGGAGCAGTCTTTTTTCAGGGGTGCCCAGTGATAGGACAAGAGGTAATGGGCACAAACTTGAACATAGGAAGTTCCATCTTAACATGAGGAGGAACTTCTTTACTTTGAGGACGGCATAGCACTGGAACAGGCTGCCCAGAGAGGTTGTGGAGTCTCCCACTCTGGAGACATTCAGAACCCGCCTGGACGCTGTCCTGTGCAACCTGCTGTAGGTGACCCTGCTCTGGTGGGAGGGTTGGACTAGATGATCTCCAGAGGTCCCTTCCAACCCTGACCATTCTGTGATTTGCAAGAACTCTTGGAATCAAAAGTATCCTCTAGAGGTTATTATCCAAGACGTGATCACATTTTTGTGTTCAGGATTGAAAATAGCATGCTAGTGAACTTTAATGACATGATCAGAATTAGTTCTTTCTACTAGTGTAAACAAAATATTTTATAGGAAATGAATTACACTTCTATATATTGTTAATATATTTTTTCCAATCTGTTTATATAGTTTAAAATCCCAGCAAGGTCTCTTGGTAGACTTCTCTGCTTTCCCACAAAAATTTATAGATCTGCTTCAACAATGCATTCAGGAACAGAACAAAGATATCCCAAGGTAGGTAATAAGTGAGTGCCATATTACTGTGTGTGTACATGTTCTTAAAATACTTGTCAGCCACTCAGACTGAGAAGAGTTGGTAGAACAAGGATAATTTAACCTGGACGCATCTGAGTATCAGTCAGAGGATGTTACTGACAAAACCTATGTCTTGGGGGGACTGAGCAGTGGAATTGATGTCTGTAATAGTCTCCCCATCTGAGTGGAAGCTGGCAAGCTTCACAAGCTAGTAGGCGTGCAAGGATGCAGCACTGGTGTGTCATCGTCCACCCCCCTCCCTTTTTTTCTTTTTTTTTAAACAGTTTAACTCTAGAGACCTAATGTGAATTTGATGGACTGAGGTGTAAATCATTCTGTTTCACATGAGAAGGCAAAGGCATCCTGACAAGGATATTTTTTTTTTTCCTTTCATTTCAGCGTTCAGATATTAAGATGTGAGGGGGGAAACCTGAGGTCCACTCTTCCCTGTAGTGGCCCTTTCATATGTTATTTTTGTGTGTGTGGGGGTACTGAGGAAAGGCCTGTCCAGAGTAGCTAGCTCCATTCCAGTAATCGGGCCGTTTCCTGAAGTACGTACTGTGTGAAATGAATTTTACTAGGTTGTAGGATACCTGAAAGTCAGGAGTCTATTTTGCTTTTGAATTTTGTTAAAGACCTTACTTGGTTTTGGACTCCTCAGTCGAAGATGAGCTTCTGAAAATTGTACAAATAAACAAACTGATTAGTTTTGTCCACTTCTTATTATAAGGTGCAAGCATTGTAGTTGATATTTGTTTGTAGTATTAACTGCAACATAGGGATTGAATTTCATAGTTCTTTTTCAAACAAGAACTAGACAGCCTTTTATTGCACATGTACAAATATATTTTATTTGAAAACAGCTTGTCGGATCTACAGGTAGTTTCAGGAAAAGGAATATGCTAAACTTTTAATTATTTTTGATTTTCCCTAGGTTTTTGCTGCAGTTAGTTTCTTCAGCATCTGTTCTAGATCACACACCTGTCTCTTTAAATGTAGTGGAGACCAACCCTTTTAAGCATCTTACCCATCTCTCTCTAAAATTCCTACCAGGAAATGATGCAGAAATAAAGAAGTTTTTAGCCAGCTGTTTGAAATGTCTTAAGGTAAAACAAAGGCTCGTCATAGCTGCAACTAGTCCTTGATGCTATGTATACTTAATCATTTTTTTCCATCTTAATACTTCAAAAGTATGTATGAAATTGTATGCTCTGGTTTATTTTTTATTTTAGCTCATATATGTCATTGCATGCAGTTATTTGGTGCATGTCATAAAACTAAATTGTTACTGTCACTCTAGCCATGAAAATATTACATGTCTATTCAGCCAAGCGCTATAATTTGAACTGGCAGCAAATCAGGTATTTTACACTTGCGGTGCACGTAGTATGCAGCTGTCGAATGCTTCTGAATGCTTCAGTGTCTCGTGCTTCATAGCCTTGTGCTGATTGCCAGATCAACTGCAAAAGTAAAATATCATAAACTTTCAGTCTTTGTTCCGCAGTTGGGTTCAGGAAAGTGTGTGTGTATAAAGTTCCAAGGCTTTACGGACTTCAGAGGGCTGGTAGCTGTAAATAGCAAATAAAAATTGTCATGTTGATGCAGTTGATAGCATGCTAGGTTTTATTAAACGAGAAATTAATGGTCTCATAGTTTGACTGTTGCCTGTTTCCGTTTCATAACCTGGGATTTGTGTGTCTCCTACTGTGCTGTCGTGGTTATAGCCACCTAATAAGCCAGTATTATAACATAAATTTACTTTATTTCACTTGATCTGCTGTTCATGCAACTCCTTTGTAAACAAGTCTTTAAGATAAGAAATTTATCCTTCTAGAAACTGGGAAAGAATTTAATTCAGGGGTTTTACTTTGTGAGCTAATGCTTTTTCTTTTAAGCTTATTAATTAAATAAATTTAATATTGAATAATGTATAATTTTTCCACAAATATAATGGGTATGTGGTTGCTTAGGCAGGGTATGCTGATAAAACAGAAGCTAAATACTACTTGTATTTTGGGAGCTAAGGATTTGACCTGATGTCAATTTGTACATAGGAAGACAAAACGATGTTGGAAGAAAAGCTTAGAAGAACTGAAGAGGATCTTACCAGACAACTGAGCTACACTCAACAGGTAGTGTAAATTTTTAACTTTCCTGTTGTAAGTTGCACTTTTTTTAATCTGTGGAAAATGTACCTTCTTGTGGGCTGGTTGGTTAGCCACTACCTAGCCAAGATAATTGACTTGGGACGGAGTGAAAAGAAAAGTAGTCTACTGTAGCTTTTCTTAAGAATGAGTAAAGTGTGCAACAGAAGGATAAAATTTAGTTCTTACAGTAATAAAACAGAGTTTTAGTTTATTTTGTACAGAGGTCTGTCTGTATATGCATATACAAATTGTATACTGAATATATGGTAGTGTGAAGATAAACATACTCTACATATTCTGTGAATAGTTGGAAATCCTTATATTTGGAAAAAATGAAACCATGATAAATCAGAAGTCTCGGACTTCATGTTACTCTGGTACTTCTTGATTTTTGCAGTCAGCCCAGTAATGACTTCATATTTGTGTTTCAAGAGGATGATTTGGGTCAAATTCTAGAATTACAAAGGTGACTTTTTTGACTATCACGAAACAGAAAAATTCCATTAAAACTGCTATTATGGAGCTTTTTTGTAGTGGAATACTTGTTTACTTTGTCTTTGCGGTTTCAGTTGAAGTTACTGGAATGTGTTTGCTGAATTGGAATGCAGAATTGCAAATCAAAAAGAGGAAAAGATGCTGCTGAAGAACACCCCCCCCTTACTAGAGCACTTTGTGTTATAAGGGTAGGGAACATCAATACAAATAGCAACAAACGATAGTTGCTGGAAGAAAATACAATTGGAAATTAAGATTATTTTATCCACAGTGTCAGAAAGGTGCTCTTTAGCTTCTCAGCGCCTTACTTTCTTGTTTACAGAATGAACAGATATTTTGGCACATGGTGCTGAAACTTAGACTTTTCTTAATAATTCCATGTCCTTTTTAAGTAGCAACTGTAAAGAATAATTCAGTATTGACTGAAATGCTTAGATTTTTAAAACTCTACGTGCTTTGTCAAACTTAAACAGAGCTTGTCAGAGAAGAGCCGAGAGCTAGACAAACTGAAAAATGAATGGACATCATACACTACAGCTCTAACAAACAAACACACACAGGAGCTGACAAGTGAAAAGGAAAAAGCTCTCCAGGTATGACAACAGAAAAGAATTAACAATATTCTTACATGAGTAAAGTTTCTTGGCTGAATTTTCAAATTCATTGAATAACTACTTAGTTTCTTTGCTTCTCACAGGCACAAGCTCAGTACCAACAACAGCATGAACAACAGAAAAAGGAATTAGAAAATTTGCATCAGAAAAGTATGCAACAGTTGCAGAACAGACTCTCAGAACTTGAGGTCATCAATAAAGATCTAACAGAAAGGAGATACAAAGGAGACTCCACAGTCAGAGAACTGAAAGCAAAGCTTTCTGGAATAGAAGATGTATGGCTTATTCATTTCCATAACCAAACTTATTATTTTTAGAGCATTAACGTTGCCTGCCTATGCATGTAATAGCAAATACAGCATATGAACATTGTTCAACTCTTCTTCGTTCCACATTGTGCTTACTATTTAGATGTAGCTGTTTAAATTACTGTTACAGGTTTTCTTAAAAAAAAAAATAAAAAAAAAAAAAATTCCTTCCCAACATTCTAGGAATGTCAAAGAGCAAAGCAGGAGGTGCTGTCACTGCGTCGGGAGAACACGACTCTGGATGCTGAATGTCATGAAAAAGAGAAACTCATTAATCAGCTACAGACACGAGTTGCTGTTCTGGAGCAAGAGATCAAAGATAAAGATCAGCTAGTTATGAGAACAAAAGAAGTATTAGATGCGACACAAGAACAAAAGGTTCCTTCAAGTTTAAAAATATTTTTCTCCAAAGATCTGTAGAACCTTCTTAATTGCAGTGTCTGTAGATTAGCAGCTGACCAGTTTTTATGAATACAGCACGTAAGCTTTCAAATGTAGTTAAAGATTCTAAATTATGGCATCAAAAGTATACTGGGTTCAGTTTTGCCAAGGTCACTACTGTTTTAATATTATGGTACTGAAGTACAGTTAGTGGTACTTTTTGTAAACAAAAAAATGGATTAGTTGAGATACTATGTGATTTGACTGAAAAGCAATGACTGAATTTCTTGTAAAGATTAGTTCTCCAAGAATTATTGAGGTTCTACTTGAAATCATCAGTGATGTCTATTACATCTTTATTATAATATGCTTAATCTTTTAAAGGTGATACTGGAAGAAAGCACAGAGAAAAAGCAAAGTCATATTGAAAAACTAGAGACAACAATTAAGTCGCTGTCAGCTGAACTTCTTAAGGTTTGTTTGAACTTGTTATTATCCTAATGAAAGGTCTTCCTTCTTTTTAGGTGCTTCTTTATTTTGAGAATATCTGATTTGGTTTTGGTTTTTTTTTTTATAGGCTAATGAAATTATCAAGAAGTTACAAGGAGATTTGAAAACTCTCATGAGTAAATTAAAATTGAAAAATACAGTGACAATTCAACAGGAAAAACTGTTGGCAGAAAAAGAAGAGAGACTTCAAAAAGAGCAGAGAGAATTGCAGGAGATGGGACAATCTCTTCGAATGAAAGAGCAGGAGGTATTGTGACATGTTAACCCTCTGTCCTGTAAATGCTCTTATACGTAGTGTGTTGGGGTTTGTGTTTTTTAACTTATTTATAGCAATTAGGTCTTAAATCTTTCTGTGAAATAGAGTGTATTCTTTTACTTAGTTAACATGTTTATTTAAACATGTAATCAACTTTTCATTTTTTTTATGTTAAGTTGATTTGTAATAGCCATCCATCTGTAGGGAAGAAAACTAAAATGGTGTTAAGAGTACAAAGCAATATAATGGATGAATCGATGTCCTTTAGAGGCCGTATTTGTGTGAAAGTTGGTGCAGGAGGCAAGAACTGGAACAGAACAGACTTCTTCTTCCATTAAGTATATTCCCCTGCTTGAAGTCTTTGTGTTATTTAATCATAGAAGAATTAAGGTTGGAAAGGTTTCTGCCTGTTGTCTTGTTGAAATCCTAGCTAAATGTAGGGCTTATTTTAAAAGAATTTTCATAGTGCTTTTTTAAAAAAAAAAAAAAAAGTTTGAACTTCTCTAAATAATTGTAGAACAACATTATAGATCCTTATTTCTTTATATTGTATTTTTCTTTCAGTTTGTAATTAGTAGTAGCTCCTGAGGGTGTTGTAATTATTATGGGAATATTGCAGGTTAGCAAGCTACAAGAACAGCTAGAAACTACAATCCAAAAGCTAGAAGAAAGTAAGCAGTTACTGAAAACCAATGAAAATGGTAGGTCTATACAATTTCATTTCTCCCTCTATAAAAATGAGAGTGATGTAGCTGCTACTGAAAATGAATGGAAGCAACTCTATTGCTTTACCTGGGTTCTTTTTCTGTAAAGAGCTACAATTATGGTCGTTTATGGGGGGGGAAAAAGCTTCTGTCTGTAGTGGGTGTGCAACACCTGAGAGCCCCAAGTAGCGAAGACTTCCTTTGCAGTGCTTGGGGTGGTGTGGCAGTGGGGGGGACTGCAGGGGGAGGAACAGAAGGGTCTGTAGGGGTGGAGGAAGCTTGAGCAAAAAGTTTTTTCAGGAGAGGAGGAGTTCTAGTAATGCTTGAGCTTAAGGAGGAAAAAGAGCCCACCAAGTTGTCACTTTTTTTGAGGAAGGGCTACCAGCTGCTTTAAACAGCTTGTAAGAGGAAGGACGTGAGCTTGACCTTTTTTTTTTTTCTCTCTTCAGTAATCACATGGTTAAACAAACAGCTGAATGAAATTCAGATGGCCAAGAAGCTAGAGACCTCTGCCAGTGCACATGGTGGCGTGAGGACTGCCATTTCGCCTCATGGCATGGTAAGATACAACTATAAATAACATGGTTATGATGTAGTTGTTATTGCCTGAAATGTATGGCCTTAAAAGAAAAGTGCTTTCATCTTCTTTAGGCCCTATAGTTTTGGGTGTGTGCTATTTATTTTTTTTAGTGTTTTTTTTTTTTTTTTTAAATAACATCCTACCCTGTTGGGTGCTGCTTGATGCCCTAGGCTTCTAAGTATTTTCTAAAGTCTCGCTTATTAAAATACACAAAACAATGCAAAATTAGTTTTGAAAATATGAAGTGCAGGATGAAGGGGGGGGGGAAAGGCATTTTTGTATTGTGAGGTTAACAAATACTAATTATCTTTGTATAGGCTGAAAAAGAAAGTGTACTATTTGAATACTCTTATTAGTGATATTTAGAAACATGAAAATAAGGGGTAAGAAACATTATCTACTATCTTTGTTAAATACCATAGCTCATTGGTTCTTACTCTTTGTTGTCCCCGTGTGTATAGATGTCTGTTGTCACCTAGTGATTGATGAGCTGCTTATTCAGTAGCGGAAGTGCATCTTCATGCCAAGAGGTCTCTGATTTATAGCTACATACATTTAATGTATTAATCAGTTACAGGGTATGTAGCTTATTATGAGCTTATAATTATTAGCTAAGAGTGCTCAACTCGTCTGACTTACAAGTTTTCCTTAAGAATGTGTATCTTGGAAAAGTGATCTTTTCTTCCCATCAGGAAGACTCAAATGAGCATTAGCTTTGTAACTGTGGTTGGTTGTTAATTTTGGAATTTTGAATCTCTACAAACAATTACTTCAAGAATTGGTTTTCTCCTTTTTGGATGTATTCTGTTTCTCTTACAGCCTGACCGACCATCCTTTCCTAGCTCAGGCATCACTCATCCCATTTCTCCTCTGTATGCCTACCAGAACTTTTCAGAAGCAGCACACAACAAAAACATCAATTCACAATGTCCAGTACCAAAGGCAGGTGCTTTGATTCTTCTGTTTGGTTAAGAATGGGGTAGTATAAAATGCCAAAGCTTAATGTTTTGAGTATTTCTTAAAATGCGTAAATATTTACCATCTATCCTATAGTACGCTTAAACTCCGTCCCAAGCGTTATGACTATTGGTAATGGCTAATGCCTGGCTTGAGTTTGCTTGTTCTTGCCCACTTTGCTGTGCCAAGTGCTGTGCGAGGTAGAGCAACATTAACCCCTCAACAGGTCATTCGCTGACCACACCTGCTGGTGGCCATCGTACCCTGAGCAGCTCTCGTTAACCTCCAACTCTTACATTTCTGCAGATCCAGTTTAACGCACAGCTTTCGAAAATGAATCGATGTTCAGATGTTCAGACAGCAACTGCAGCTGGTCATCCAGCAAATAAGGAGAAGTAAGTGTCATCTATTTTTAGTGTGTGTTTTTTTTAATTTATTATTATTTTTATCAAGCCATTTGTCTCCCATGTGTGCCTGCAACTGAACAAAACATTTCCAGTACCAAAGCCGGTTCTGTGATCTGCCTTTCTCCAGCAATGTGTTAATGAATTTTAAGTTGTGGCAGACTTAATTGGTTGCTGAGCATGGTTTGCAGCTAACAGAGGAAGAGCCATGCTTTCAGGAGTGGGGCCCACGGAACAAAAGTTCACTGTCCCTCCTGGTGACAGATTGAAGGCTGTCAGGTGATGGGTCAGTCAAAAACTTTGTTCTAGAGCATTCTTAACCTACTCAGGGATGGCTTACCTTTTAAATGATGACGTTCATGGGAAGGCAGTTGTTCCATTTCAATTTAAGATTCTTCTGAATGAGTCTGTATTCACCCTTGATATTAATACAGTGCTAACTAACTACATTTGTTTTAAATTTGAATTCTTTTTATTTCTAGTGGTGATAACTTGGGGCTGGAATCAAAGTATTTCAAGAAAAAAGATGACAGCATTCCTTTACGAGGGCTTAGTCAAAATACAGTTAACTCAGGTATGTATGGAAATAGTAAAACAAGACCTTATTTGAAATGTACTTAAAGGAATAGTTATGGTTC
Organism: Charadrius vociferus; assembly: GCF_000708025.1. NCBI lineage: Eukaryota > Metazoa > Chordata > Aves > Charadriiformes > Charadriidae > Charadrius > Charadrius vociferus. The sequence continues at coordinate 17,573,622 of NW_009648332.1, read as the reverse complement.
TAAGAACAGTATCTTGTTTCTGCTCTACAGAATATCTGAAACCATACCTACCAACAAAAGCCCAGCCCTCACCAAAAGCTGCAGTAACACCTGCCTCGGCTTATTTTCCTGGATAGTAGACAGCGTTCTTGAAGTAAGACTCCTCTTTTAACCACCTGGGTGACTTTTGGCTGTCCTGTAATAACATTTAGTAAATTATCAATGGGAACTGACATAATTTTATAAGTCTGAATCTGTTTTCTTTGAGAATGATACCTTGACTGACCTGGATGACTTTTCAGGATACTTGAGCCTAAAGAAAAGATGAAGCTTTAAGCAGCCTCAGCTGTAGCGGGAGCAATGCTGTAGTTCCATCACTGGGGCTGTGCAGAATTCCCTTAGCAGAGTCTTCCTCTAAACCCACTGAAGTGCACTGGCTTTTTTGTTACAGGAATTGACAAGTGTGGCTGTGTAACAGCTGAAACGTGTACTCTAGCATTCCCTGAGAGAACATTGCTCTAGGAATACTTTCCCGGACTCCTTTCAGAGAAAGGCTGATGCAAGTAGTGCTGGAGAACAGGGTGATGCTGTCAGTTTTAAGAACGGTCAAGCTCATACGTTAGCATGACTGCCTCACTAGCCCTCCCTTGCAGTTTTAATTTAAAAAATTGCTTTAATTTTGGAACCAGCTTATTTGAATTGGATATAGAGTTACAAATATATTTAAAATTAAAGATACTAAATTATTTCACTGACAGTATAAAATTTATAATTTAAAATTCTCACTCTTGGTTACCCTAACTTTTGTATTGATCTGTCAGTATTATATTCCACAGGCCACCATGCATAAAAAACATTGTAAGGTGAAGTATCTGAACGGTTACCTAGTGAAAGCATCACATCTAAAAGCTACTTAATTTTTACTACTCAGACTTTACAACTCTAAGACTGTACAGAAATTTAAGATACTGCAACACTCAAGTTTAGCTGGACTGAGTCTATCCTTCTTCTGCTACCTGGGGTCAGATACTGGAGCGACCCAACAGCTTCATTCTCTGCCAGCTTTTATTTGGTGTCCCCGTAAAGAACTGGCACGCAAGTATTTCTAACATACAAAATATGCTTTTTTAATGACTATTTACATACTTTTGTTGTTAATGATGTTTCACACCTTTTACCTTAGTTATTTAAGTGCATCCAGAGGACTGTATATTTAAGTGGTTTGTTTTGCAGTGCAAAATGTGTATATTTGTTTATAAATCAGCACCACGTTAATGTATATTCACTTGTTTTGGCATATGTAAGTTTCAATGGAAATATTAAATGGTTTTTATCAAAAACTCTAATTAGTAATGTTTTAAGAGTACTAAACCAACATCTCCACTGTACTGAAATTCCAAGATGAGGTAAGTGCCAGAACAGTACTATTTTATTCACCTTACCTTTTTCCGGAGTTTTCTTCCTAGTGTATTTGTTTCCCCACACAAGGCTGTGCTATGGCACACATATGCTCCCCAGATGGCAACCACCCCGCGCTAAGGGCTGTGCTTATGCTGCTGTTTCTAGCGAAGTTTCAGTAGGTGTAAATTTAATATGAATTTGAACTGTTTATATTTAAGCATAGATAAGCTGCTGGTAATGAAAATGCGGTAACTCGCCACATCTCTCAGCGCTATTCAAATGAAACAAAACCGTAGTGGGCCTGGGAGAACTAACACCACTGCAACATCGGGATGCAGAAAGTGCCGCGTGTGGAAGGCTGGCTGTCTTTGTGCGTGGCCCCTTCCGTGAAGCCTGTGTCTATCCCAGTCCTGCTCCGTTAGATCCCCAAGGAACGAGGCAGCTGGTGCTGCTGAACAAAAGGGAGAAGATCGACATGCTGCAGGCAGCCTTATCCAACAGGTAACACACAGCGC
>NW_009648332.1:17557012-17571698 GCF_000708025.1 Charadrius vociferus | reverse complement strand
ACTACAGAACTTCAATTAAGGTTTCAAGAGACATTAACAATTATTTAAAAATTCATTAAAATATTCAACTTTATTAACAGTATATTTACATATTTTCTTCCTGCTCTTGGTCAATCATGGTGAATGTTCAAAGGTAAAAAAGCATTAAGCAGTAACCACAAGATGAAAACATTTTAAACCTATACAATACTTTATACACAAATTTATACAAAGGAACACTTAAATAATACAACTGGACACAAAAATATACACTTTTAGAGAAATTCACATCAGTAATTGTATAAAGCTCTCTTCTGTACTAAGGGTCCTGAAAATTTAGGACTAAAACATTAGCTCTGTAATGCAAAAGGGTTATTGTGACAGTCCTCAAAGGCCACTATATAGCACACGGACATATTCAAGGCTATCAGCTTATAGTTCAGTCTGTGTATTCAAGTTTTGAGGTCCTTTATGATTACGCAAACATCAGAAGTATAGTGGTATAATAAACGGTACTTAGAAAGCAGAGTTTTAGAGCCAATATTAAAACTTGTAGGCTCAAAACACCCATTTAGTATTTAAACAAGTGTTTGATACTACCGTTTATTCAAAAATAGAAAGAGTAAATGCACTTACATAAAAATAACTTTTACTGTTCAGCAAGCGTGCTCATGTGATTTTTATATTAGTACAAACTTAAAAAAAAAAACCTGCCATATGACTTCTAAAATAAATGATACCAATTCACCCTCTCCCTACTTGAGTACATTTACATTAAGGCTTTGAATTGTCTGACCCAAGATTTGACACCATGAAAACGACTGGGTCCGCAGGGCTGCTGGTACGTCTCACTGAGACCCAGCACCGCTGGAATTAAAGCTCACCACCTTAAGGAAACAGGAGGACACATGCTCATGCCTTGACCCTATTTTTCTTTGTCTCTGAACTAGAATGTAACACATAGTAGTAACAGTATTTCATGGCAAGAGACAAGTATGTAACAGTTTGTTTTTAAAAGCAAATTACTGGTTCAATGGCAACATCTTTGGAGAAACATCCTTTTTTTTTTTGTTTCAATTCCCACAAATTTCATGCAGATAGATACTTCTTAAGATTACCTTAAGAAATCAGGTTTTTGATGGAATTGTAATGTGTATCCCAAACTGCTGATGGAAAAAAAAGTCTAGAAGCTCTTCCTGGATTTTTGTCATACATTTGTGTCTTGCAATAACGGTTCTTTAGCTTCACCAGGAGCTTGTGGACTGTGGGGATGGCCGTGACTGCCACAGTGCTTCTTCCAGTTGCTAGATCGTACGTTTAGGTTCGTGTGTTCAGGAATAAACAAGGCAACAAGTAGTGCCAACAGCACAGAGCACGCTCCAAATAAGAATGGCGGTCCAGGAATTATAGAATTCTGAAAACAACAGCAACACCATAAAGCATGAATGAATCTTTAGACACATGTTAACAGACTACAATTGCTAACTACACAGATTTCAAGACCGGGAAGAACTTTTCCTTGCTACATTAGCCAATACAGTATTTGTCCCCATGTGGAAAGAAAGCTACATCCCAAGGCTGAGGAGAGGGAGCACATGGTTCTTATTAATGCATGCCAAACTTCCGCTTCTACAGCAAGTTCTTGCTGCTGAGTTTCCTCAACAAATTAACATCTACTGAGAACTAAAAAAAGAATGTAGAGAGCTTGGGGAAAAGACTGAAGGACAACAAAACAAAAATGTACAACATGTGAAAAGTAAATACACCGTCAGGGAGACGAGAAGATTGGGATGCTGTAGGTATCAGTCCACCCTTCCCTCAATCTATTCTCTTCATGGGGATCATCAGTTGTCTAATTACTATCAATCAGCCATATCTCTTTGAAAGTTAAACTAAACCATACCATCTAGCTAAAAACAAACAGAAAGCTCAGCAACCCTCCCCAAGAGTGATTTCAGAACCTCTTTTCACATGCTTCATTTGCAGTTAGTGTAATAAAATGTAATATGGCATCATACTCGGGAACAGGTGGGCACATGATCCCTTTCTAATTTCTTTTTTTTGGAATTAATAAGTAAAAGCAGAGTACCTGTTGTAAATGGTATTGTGTGACCACACTACCTCCTGACGGCGATTCAGGCATGGGAAGTTCATTCAGTTCAACATGAAATATATAGAATATAAAACCATAAAGTGCTGGTCCCAAACCATTACACAGTCCTCGAATTCCTGTTATCATCCCTTGAACAACACCTGGGAAAAGTAAAACAGACTGTTACCTACATGGATTATGAGCAGCTCAGTAAGACTGTATTCACTTCACTTACAGACTAGTGCAAGCAGGAAAGCTTCTCGAAATGCTGTTACACCATGGGTAGCAATAAACAAGGGGCGCAAGAAACCTGTCATTATAGTGTAGTCAAGTTTTTTCCCCATTTCCCTGCAGGCACAGAGTAGCGCTTCCCACGCTGTGCCGCCTCAGACAGCAGCACGGAACAATATCCTTGTTCTCACTGCCTTGCACAGAAGAGAAAGCACCATATGCAATCTGGCCAGTTAAGCAAACTTGTGTCAAAAGTGAGGAAAATAAACAGCATATTAAGTTTGCTAAATATTTTGCTACTGTTGGGGACCTGTTGAATATTTTCCCTCTGTGCCAGTCGCATGTCTTGCTGCTTCCAAGTAACCTGGATTTTCCCATTTTGTGACCTGTGCTGAGGTGTAAGGGCTGCTGTGTGCCAAGCTCCAGGCCGACTGCCTGGGGCGTCTGCCCTCCCAGGGCTCTGACTAGAACGCAAAGGAGCAGGGCAAAACCTACCCTGTTGGTCAGCATCGGCAGTGCGGGAAACCAGTGCGCTTACAGCTGGGAACGTTATACTGGACATGGCTGCAACAGCACCAGCTGCCCACATCATCCTGCAAAAAACACAGGCTCAAAGTAACTGCTCTACATGGATGGCGCTCTGCATTTGGAGCATAGAGATACACATATATAATATACATACGCACACACTTAAGTTTCTCTCTTAGATAAAAGGATAAAATGCAGAAGAATACCCTGTCATTCAGATCTTAAAGTGAAATGTACGTACCATGGTTCTGATCCAAAGCCATACCATGCAAGTTGCAGTATTTGAAATCCTAGGCCCAGCAGGATGGTATTTTTATTTCCAATGGACCGCATAAGTAAACTCAAAACTATCGTCTGACAGAGAGGGGAAAAAAAGTTTTTTTTTTAAAAAAAAGCAAAGTAACCTTTTACTCTAAATGTTAAATACATGCAGATAAATTAATAAAGCAACAACAACCCTCAAAAATTTTTATTCTAAATGTTAAATACATGCAAATAAATAAATTTTAAAAAGCCAAAATTGCCCAAAAGCAGTATTTGCCAAGTATTCAGAAACCTCTAACAAAAATGTAGGAATCATTTAGCAAGTAATATGAACAAACTGTCACCCTGTCTTTGCTGCACAAAGGATTTAGTTTTCCCAACACAATACGCTTTGGATATAAATGAACCAAACCTGGCCTGGCAAACTGTTTTTTCATGGAAGTTAAGGTAAGAGTGTTAATCAATTTCTGGAGACAGAAAAACAGCTACAGAAATGGTGAGTTGCATTTCTGGAACGGCAGCGTTATGGAAGTTCTCCACAGTGCTTATAGCTCTTTCGAAGTTACCACATCAATGAAATACACAGCAGCAACTCACCTGTGCAATAATGGAAAGAATCCCAAGGACTGCTATAAACGCTGCAACACTTTCAGATGAAAATCCCATTATCTGTATTAAAAAAAGGCAATTTGATTATTAAATGTAAACTGTGTATCATGATGTTAGAAACATCACGGGGGGGGAACGCATGATACAGAAGACCGGTATTACTCAACTCCTCCCTAACTTAGGAAAAAAGTTGTTTGTTTTTTTTTTTAATAAATCAAGCACGGATGCAAAAATAAAGGGGCATAAATAAAGTAAATGGTTCCCTCAAAAAATAATTAAAAAAATAATTTAACATGGTGAACCTCATAGTCCAAGAACAATGCAAATAATTACGAAATATGAGAAACTGGTTTATAACTCATTCATCTCTCTCCTCTCTTTTTATCTCTCTAAAAAGAGAGAAAAACAGGACAGCAAGAGGACTTAAATCTGCTGGAAGCTTTTAAATTACACTAGTTATCTATACTTTCTGCATTAATTCAGCAATACTGAAAACTTCCCTATAAATTTACTTTTGTTCAGATCCATACAAAACGTTATGTTACCTGTCTGAGGTATAGGAAGAAGCTGGAATATTGACCTGCCTCTGGGAGGTAGGAAAGAAAGACTGTTATGCAGATTAGCAGCACAATTGAGTCCTGGCCGACCTTCTTCAGTGACTACGGCAAGAAAAAAAGTATTGTAAAACATTTAATCTTCATACTCAGCAAAGCATACCTAGCAAGAATCTGAAAAGCACATCAGTTGATGAAGCTATTAGGTGATACCACCAAAATATTAACTGCATGTTTAGCAAGATCGTTGGCAGAAGTATTAGCAGCGACACAAGGTTAAACTTGAAAAAATATGGGCTTTGTTTTTCGAGCTTGAAATGTAGTAACGTAGACAGTCTCTTCCCTGTCTCAAAAGCTCAACATTCACAAGTAACAAAATATCCCACATCTAAATAGCTTACTGCAAAAGGGTCAGCCTGTTCCCACGAGATGGGCGCTCCCCAGGATGCCGGCCTCATCTTCTCTGGCAGCGATTCCGGTACAGCAACGAGAATAAAACAAATGTCCAACAAGGCTATTGCTGTAGCCAGGACCACAACCAAGCTGTCTCCGTAGACTCGACCGAGATAGGCACCAATAGCAGGGCTGGTAACTAAACTTGCCGCAAAAGTTGCTGAAACCTAGAACAAACAACAGCTGATAAGATTTTTCAATGATACAAGTCACTGTTATTACCCACTTTTCCTCATGCCCAGAAGCCTAACCATTTTAATCGGGTACCGATTGAAAGTAACCTTTTCCCTGTGACTTTGTGGTAGCGGCTGTGTATTTCAGACAGCCAAAATTTTTCAAGAAAAACTTGAAAACTTTTTTTTGATAACTGGACAGCAATGTGAGGCTCCCAGCACTCTTGCAAGTACTGACATAACAAGATTTAATTAACTATATGGACTGCTGATATCTCGGGTAAGTGATGAGCTGTATTTAATCTCTGTATTAGTGAAATATGCCATGCCTGTTAAGAGAAAAAAAATCAGGTGTATCAAGGGCATATCAAATTTAATATGCTGGTTACTCCAACTCAGTACAACGGGTCTTTGAAAAGCCGTTTTCAGTTAACCAGCTGGCCTTGTGGTGAAAGATGTTAACTTTGAAACTGAAGGAACTTTCTCAACATATCTCAATCCCCGATGTGTACGGGCAGAAAGAAACTGTTTAGTTCCAGATCCATTGCGTTCAGCTCTCCTGCTGAATATGATAATGGATTCTGTAACTTGAATGCAACAAAAAATTCTGCTAATCCATCACTGACAGGGCTGTGAAGGCTCCCGAGATCTGGCAGGTTATCGGAATATAACGGAGAAATGGAGATGAGTTGTAAGAACTTAAAGATAGGCGAGTTACTCAGCTACACTGGTTCTGAACTGAAGTGCAGCAGTGTGATCAGAGACAGGAGCAGTAGTCAAGATACCATACAATGGCAGTTCCAAAATTATCCAGGAACAGGTTAGATTTTTGAAAAGATAACTGTCTAGTACTGGTGTGAGAAACAATGAAGGAATAACCAAAGGCCCTCCAATTACATCATAAACACTGATGAACACCATTAAGACAGACATCTGAAAGACAGCTTTTAACACGGTCATGTTTTGTTTAAGTTAGAAGCAGAATATTCAAGAGATACAGGACTGGATGACAAGAAAAATTAAACAGAAAAACCTTACTCCAAACTAAAATGCCAGAGGAGAAACAAAAAAATTTTGAAAAGCTTGACCTACTGAAGCGTTTAGTGCTGAATACCACAGGAAGAGAGCCAAAAAATAGATACATACCAAACCATAGGCCATGCTTCTTTCATGTTCTTGAGTTATGTCTGCTACATATGCAAAAACCACAGAAAACGTCACTGCAAAAACTCCAGAGACAGAGATAACAGCAAAGTACCACCTAAGAACATTAAAAAAAATAAATCAGAACAGCTAAATAGAAACAAAAAGTCTCTTATTTACATTCCAAATGCAGTTCAACAGTACATCATCTTGTCCAACTTTCTTGACAAATATTAAGATAAACTTGCTCAAAGCCAATGTCTTGATATAGTTGTGTAATTCCTCCTTGGCGCACATAGTGCAAAGATAAAGAGCATAATTTTGTAACAGCTACAAAAAGCTGCTGTGATTAAGTACTTCTAGGAAATGAAGTGTTTGACTAACTTTGACTGGATGCCTGTGACCCAGAGCAAATTAGGAACTTCAGTATTTTGAGAACCTGGTCATTGAGAGGTCTCAAAATCAGCCTTATCTTTACGCTATAGACACTAGCACTCATCTTTTGAGACATTAATCTACACTCAGAAACAAGCTGCTTCCCAGAAAATGGATGAAGAATTCACAAACAATCCGTGTATCCGGAGAGAAAGCTGAAGAGGCTTACGGAGCTACCCGCACAGCTGGCTCTGCCCTGCGTCAGTGCCGCCTGTGTTATTTCAGCTACACCCTCAGGTACAGCACACGGGCAGTCCAACCACACCGACAGTTCTGACTCACGCACTACCTGGGGAACGTACGTGCCAGTTAAGAGCTTACTAACTTGCACACAGCGTGAAAGCTGGTGGGTTTTAAAACTTGAGAAACAAAAATATAAAATTGCAGCAACATTTTAGGTTACAAATGGTTACTTCATGCACTGGCTACCGTTAGGTAAGGTTTTCATTTCTGCACAGTTGGTTAGCATTGGAGTTATATGGCCACAATAAAGACCTGCACAGTTTACGGGACAGCATTCTAATACCTTTTGCGAATGTGCTGCAGTGGGAAACGGGGCCTACAGCACAGAACTCAAAAACAGCAGCTCGCAGAATTCTGACCAAGGCGTTTGGCCTCATGGCAGCTATTTTGGTTTGACTCTGTTCTCCCAACTTTGCACCGAACTAATACAAAATCCTCAACCTTCCATGGAGCACAAACAGCGTTTTATCAACAATGCTACAATCATAAGCATTGTACAGCAACCTTGACGAGAAACTGCAAATCGACTGGCAAAAAATTTACTAACCAAGGGCTGATCTTCATTAGTGGTATTGGTGCACAGGTGAAAAATACTGTTAGCAGCAAGAAGGACTTTCGTCCCCACACATCAGACAGGGCACCTATGAGTGGGGCACTGAGGAACGATAATAAGCCCTAAATGAAACAAAACATTTTAAGTTAGAACTAAGTGGTTAGAATTGTGATAGCCAACTGTACCTCAATCTGATAGCAGGCTGGGCACTATTTTTATTAAAGTTGATGACTACAGTGCAATGCATCAAAGGCAACATGGTCAAGCATTACTGAACATCTATCCCACGTCTGGTTACATAAAATTTGAGATTACCTCAAAGCAACACAAAATTCATAATGCAGATGATCCGGTCATACCAGCAGTTTTATGAACAGTGTTTTATATATTTTGAATTCACATAAATATAAGTGGTTGAAAATACCCTACGGGAGCCACAAGCTCCAAGCAAAAATTCTGAAATTGTAACCCCATGTGTGTCATTTGGGATTAGTCAACTACCTTTTTATTCACTGAACCTAAACAGCAGGTACAGACTACGCAATATCTTACTAAAAGTAAAATGATGCATATTTGCCTTTTTAGCAATAATTTATTCCTGTTTTATCTATACCGTAAAAGCTATATTGGAAAACCCCTTGAATGTTTCTCTCAATTGGCAGTCATTTCTATATTCCTCCCACACGTCACTTTAAATTGTACTTGTGATTAACTTTTGTCACCTTACCTTTACTCCTTGAATTAGACCATTCATTAGAAATGTATGTTTTGGGAAGGTTTCATGCAAAACCTGGAGAAGAAAAACAAACGCTGCCATTTACACAATATTAACTACAAATATTTCTCACGATGCATCCAACTTCTACAGTGGCACACCCACAGTTTTATACTTTCATAGAATACAGAGAGATTAAAAAAAAGATACACCACAAATGATCTATTTAATCTTTAATTCACAGGGAAGGTACTTTGAGATTTTAGCTTTACTTGATAGAGGCCTCAATTCTCTCAACACTTTGGGAAGGATTCATGTCATCCAACTTCAGTGTCTGAAATCTAAATAGACCACACAGAACCTAGAAAATGATCTCAGACCAGACTCTCCACACATTACTGTGTCATCTGGAGGGGGCTGGGGAGAGAGAGGAGAGACATCATCATCCTGAAGTGCTTCGCAGTCTGGTGACCGCAGCCTAGATGCGCAGGTTAAAATAGGCATCTCTCTCACTCTGACTTGTGTTACGTGAGATGGATTCCACTCAGTGACCAACGTGCAGTTTATATTCAAGAGACTGTTTGTGGTTAACATCAGCATACAGAGCCACATCAAGACTGCATTTTAGGTGGAGTTTGCTTGGAGATCTTTAAGCCTTCACTCCTTTTAATTCGTAAGCATGTGTCACTCTCAAAGATTAAATCGAAATGGAAAACAACCAACTACCTTAGAAAATAATTTGGTACAAACACATTGGAATGACTGTCTCGCTAATCACAGGGAAGCTTTGACTGGTGTAACAGGGTCTGCTGTTACATTTTGAGCACAGCCAGGTCAGCAAAGATCTCCCTACCTACACACACGCTTGCATAATTTTACCAAATTTCAAGTGTATCTCTGTCCTTCCATTTGTAATGTGCCAATTTTTTGTAGCATCTTGAAAGGAAAGATAATTTCATTATTATCTTACTGATTTCAAGTCAGAAAATATTTACAGGTAAGCCTGAGTGTTAGCAGACTTGCACATAAACAGCTATGCTGCACCATTACACCGCTTTAATGAAATAATTTTAAATTCCTGCTTCCCGGTAAAAATACAAAACTTTTCACTTACACAACAGAGCAATGAGATATAACTTTAATTTAATTCAGAAGATGTTCAGTGCCTTTGCAGTAATCGCCCCATCTGCCATACAGTGGAAAAAAACCTTAAGTGTATCACTTACCACCAGAGTGGGCGCTGTCAAGAGTCCCCATGCAAAAAACTCCAAGAAGATCACTATAACAGCATGGTAGACACTAGGCGAACCTATTCCTTGAGGCTAAAACAAGAGAAAAAAACCATATGATTAAAACATCTAACAATTTATCACAGTCATGAGAAATACATCTGAACACTATCAATAGGAGGATTAAGAAATGAAACAGGACTCAAAACATCGGAATAGTTACTCAAGCTAACTGTTACTGAATGAAATTCCTTTTTAACCCTTTGCTGCTAACATCCTGAAGGGCCTTCATTCTCTGCAGAATACAAAGTGAGCTCCCATCTCAAATGAAAAAATAAACCACTTATACCGCCAGTGTGGGAAACAAGGATGTTACTGAAAACGGAAACAGACTCTTCTTCGGAGAATTAGTTCCCCTTCCTTGAGAAAAATACTTAAGCCCACACAATGCTGCATGGAAATCAAGTTTTCATAATTTCAAAACATGGTAACATTGACACTCAGCTATCTTAAAAGTCTAATTAGCTGGTCTATCAGTTTTATAGTACTTCTGTTACTAAAAGGCACCACGGCTACGTACAAAACTCTGACAGCTCTAGATCAGGAGAGAAAAACTGAAATAATGAATGCCAGAAGTGAATCTAAGGAACAGCACTGATCACTTCCCAAATACTGACAGCAGACCTATTAGTTACAGTGTACTTCAAATGCAGGAAGAGATCTGGGTAAAAGATTTGAAGTAAGTAACTTCAAATTCTTTGGTGATTTAATATAATCAGAAGCAGCATGGGTGGGACAACCTGCTCATCTCACATACTCTGTAAATGCCACCCTGTCAAGCAACATGCCACAGTTCATCATTTGCAAATTGAGGAAACGGTGCACTAATTATTTTCATATGAAGGTAGTACGAATAACTCATCAGAAATCTCATATGCATTCTTTAAGCTTAGAAGTGCTGCCTTACCTTCACACAAAGCCGGGAAAGTACATGTTGAGTTACTGACAGAGTGGCACTGATTTGATTAGACTCAGCATTTACACTGAGCAAACACACGCATGCTAAGGCCCTCAGCTGCTTCTCAAGAAGGCTCAGGGGGATCTTATCAACGTGTATAAATATCTGATAGAAGGGAGTAAAGACGACACAGCCAGACTCTTCTCAGAGGTGTCAGTGACAAGAAATTCTACTTAAACTTTGAACAAAACAAACCCCTGTAAACAGGCTGCACAGTGAGGTTGTGGAACCTCCATCCCCCAAACCTGACTGGACACAGCCCTGAGCAAACTGCTCCAGTTGACTGTGTTTGGGGGAAGAGAGTGGGTAGTTGGATTAGAGGTGTTCAGAGGTGCCTTGCAACCTCAAACACCACACTATTTTAAGTTTCAGTTAGGTAATACTCGAGTCTTTCTTTTATTACAAGATTTATACAAGTCATACCTAGCTTTTCTTTCCAGATTCCAGTATTTCCAACACAGGAAAAAAATAAGCCTTTTGAACAACCATAGGAAATAAATACTGAAAACCACACTAGCCATTCACCCCTATTGCTAGAAAAGATCATAATTTTCAAAAGTAACCATATCAATATGTAAAAGGTGAGCTACAAAAGTACCTTACCACTGTGCTATTTTTCTTTCCCAAATTCTCTTCAGTAAGTACAGACAGACCATACAGATACTTCTGCTATTTTTTCATCCTGTTCTCTTGAGGAAGTAAATTAACAGTCTTTATAGGTACAGAAAGTGGCTATAATTATCTTCACTTCCCACAATTCCTTTCCCTTTCCACCCACAATTCCTATTTTAGTTTTGGGTTAAAAATGTATCCAGCTCTGCACAAATGGTAAGTAACAATCTTAACCGTTTGCCTCAGTCCAACACAGAAAATCAGGTTCATTCTCATAGTTCCCAGATGCCTGTCAAGCTCATGAGCCCCCCCCAGGGTATTTCACACGGTGAAGCAGGAGTCCGGAACCACCCCGGTCCCTCCAAGCACCAGGGGTCACAAGCATCTCCACTCTGTTCACATACAGCAAACACAAGCTCAACAGCCATCTGTCTCTGTGCTGCCCTTGTCCCGTTGTGGGCACCTACTCAGAGATCACACACACAAACCAAAACAGCGCAGTGAAACCAGTGGCTGTTCTGCAGAGCTAAACTGTTTGCGATTTTAGAGGCAAACAGCAGGTGACTGCTGCTCTCTGCCATGTCATCCAGCTGTAAGCAACCTGATCAGCTATTTCCATTACATTGGCAGAAACAAACAGAAGTGACATTTACATCACTAGGGTTAAACTCCCTTGCTTTCTTGTTGCTAATGCTCACTTATCACAGGTACTGTTATTTGTTCTTGTCTATAAAAAAAAGCAGTAATTTAGTCACATTTAGATCATCATCTCTATAGCTATTTTTAAAGATGGCTGCAACTATAAAGTAGCAAAAATACTCCTGAGGTGGAAAAAAGACAGAAGGAGATTAATAAGTGGTTACATTACAGTGCATTACGATATATTATGTGTGTTCAGTCCACAAGACTTAAGTACTGGTCTGATGTACCCTCCTACCCCAACATGTACAGCACAGGTGTTGGGTGTTCAGCCCTGTCTTACTCTACAAACCCGCCCCACTGTGCTTTACAAACTGGCTAATGTAGTGTAATGTAATATAATAACCTAAGTGCAACCAAATCAGGCAGCCTTACATCTGGAGATAAAAGACATGGAGACTTTGAGTGAACAACCTGGAACTGAGATGTTCCAATCAGAGTAATAGCAACCATTCCCTGCAACCATGTAGCCAGAGCAGAGCTTATTTATGCTTGGCAAAATCTGTGGCACAAAATAGTGCTGTAAGAATGAATGCCCCTTTCTCCACTTACAGAGAAAATGTCTTCAACCAAACACTTCATACTATCAGTCATGCCTGTGATAAAAAGCATATATACCAGGCAACTCTAAGAACACACACCTGACAACAACAGAACATCTATCAAAGCAACAAAAGCATCAGATATACGATCATAGCTGCTGTTCCTCTGCTGGAAATGAAAAGGCACCAAATAAAGCACTAAGCTCTAATTCTCCCTAGCATTGCCCAAGGGCCTACTTCCTAATTCATTTCATGACTGCTTCAAAAATGCATAATCATACAAAAGATTAATTCCAACTCGTCATAAAGGCAGGCAAAATTAAGAACAGTGTTGAAACCACTTCACTGGTGTTACTGCCTCTCCTTTGGTGAATCTGACAACGCACACTTGAGTACACACACCATCACACATTTTTTCCAGTGATACAGCTACTAAGCTGCAAAGAGAACACCACAAAAATACCACCATGCACCAACTCAACCTCCTGCACCACCCACTGCCTTGCCAAAGGGACCAGAGTACCCTGTGGCAGGAGGAGAGGCTTTGCAGAGGCAATGGGTGGGTTTTCCCTTTTGCTTGTTTTTTTCTTTCCACATCGGAATCAGTGATTAGAAGTGACAATACATTAAACTGATTTCCCCATCAGTAAACTTTTTGCCTTGACACTGCCTCATTAAACAGCTGTATATTCTTGCTGGCAAAAGAGTCACATTTTCTTTGATGTCAAACAGTTTCAAAATAAACCAATCAGGCCGGAAACTGTACACTTAGATGCTTGATTAATTACTGTTTTTTCAGTTGGAGACATTCAAGATGTGGGCCATTTTCATTTACCTGTTTCCCACCATGTCATGTAGCATGTTGGGTAAGCAAAGAAACTAAGGAGACTGAGCATAGAAGGCTAATGAAACGTTTCGGCAAACACTAAAAAAAAAAAAATGAAATCAAGCATAAAGTTTTTGCTGTCATTAAAAAGACTACTCTGCTATAAGAGACTTTATAACTTTAAAAACGTATTTAAAACAAATAAATTCTCAAAACATTTATTTAAAGGCAGAAAATATCACAAGCTGGTATTTTTGTTATCTAACGACAATCTACACTCCGTCTAATGTTTATAGCCCATTTTTTCACTGTTCTAAAAAAAATTGTACAGAACTCATGCAAGCTTGTACTCTGAGTCTGCAACTGGTGGGAGACACTGAATGCAGCACTGCAAGTATCATTGAATGCCGTTACTATAATATCCTTTCTCCTCTCTTGGCAAAAGGAAGTTGGAAGATACAGGACACTTGGAAATATATTGTATTTTAATCAATGATTATGCCAGAGAGAAATTCTGAAGCACCATGTCCCATGAGTGACAACATTTACTCTGCTTCTATTACTCATTCTAAAATATTTACATTTAACATATGTACAAGGTAATCTCATACATTTCTATCTTTACAAAGAGCAGGAAAACATGTCCTGGAAAACACTAACATCCACCACTGGAATTAGTTTTGCTTCTTACTACCAAGTAATCCAGATAGTTGGTCACCAGTCTGATGAACAACTACAGTGACTCTGACACCTCCCTCTTCTACATTATTGCTCCAACAAGATGAACTGAAGGGCCACCAGCAATTTAATCCGTCAAGATGTCTCTTTATTTGAAATAATGATACTGTATTTAGAAGAGTGTACATCAAAGCTACACAATGTTACATGGCAGGAAAAAAACGGGGGTAATGATACACTGGAAGTAACACTACTTATCAATTAAAAAACCCAAGCTCCAGCAGCCAAAACATGTAACAGCTTGCTTTCTTTTTAAAATTTACGTATTTAAAAGGAAGCAAGACAGTGGGAGGGAACTGCAAAACACTTCTTCCAGGCAACCTTTACAAGACTTGATGCAAGAGTCCGTGCCACTTGCTGGCCTATTCTTTCTCACACTATGGAAACAGAGCCGACAGAAGGCTGCTGTGATTGCCATCCATCCCAGACGGGCTTTGCATCACCAGCAGAACTTCATCCTCACCACGCTCGCGCTTCCTGCTTCCCTTTACAATGGCCAACTGCCTGCCGGCACCGTCCCAGGCTATTGTGCAGCCAACTGCTGCTCCCAAGCATACAGCTGCCTTCCTAGCAGCTCTTCCTTCAGATTTCATTTAAATAATTTTCAATGTAAAGTTAGGTTTAGACACGTACTGCATGATCTCAAGCCAACGTAAGTGATCTGCAGTTACCTATGCCTAACTCCTGAAGCAACACTGTTTCTCACGCTTGCTCCTGAGCCCTAAAAATGGGCCTACACTGAGAAAGAGCATTTACAAAGAAGACCTGGAATAGCGTGACACCCTGACAGGTGTTTCTCGGGCAACTTGATGATCGGACTAGCTAATCTTACAGATCTTTTCCAATCTAGGACATTCTGTGATTCCGTTCAGTGGTGGGCTTGTCAGTGTTAGGTTGATGATGGGACTAGATGATCTTACAGGTCTTTTGCAATCTGGAGATTCTGTGATTCTGTAACTGCCTCAAGGAAACCAGCCCAGGATGCCGGAACGAAGCTACCGGGGCTGCAGCAACCCGCAGCATAAAACAAACTCAAACCTCGCCACAGAG
>NW_009648332.1:17527237-17556540 GCF_000708025.1 Charadrius vociferus | reverse complement strand
GGGCCCGCCGCGCCGAGGCCTCCGGCCCCCAGCCCGGGCGGGGCCTCGCCTCGGTGCCTTTCAAAAAATTAATTGTTAAGAGTTGGAAAAAAATAAACACATTTAAAGAAATAAATAAAAGAGACGGCTGCCAGAAGCCGTGCGGTTCGCTGCGGCGCGGCCCCTGGCCGACCGCTGGGCCAGGCGGTGCGCTCCGTCCTCCTGCCCTACCGGTCCCTCAGCAACCTCCATCTTTGGGCACACCTGTACTGCTGGAGGCACCCGGCTTTTTTTCCTATCCAGACATCACCGGCATTTTAAAATACGTGATCGCGGCCTTTCCCTCCCCGCCGAAGCCTCGGTTTTTCCTCAGGTACCTCTGCAAGCATCGGTCCTGCCAGCTACCCCCTCGCAACCGAGCCTAAAGGGTCCTTACCAGCCACCTCCTCCTCCTCCCGGAGCCGGCTGAGGGGCCTGGAAAACAGGAGCAAAAAGGGCAGTTCTTACTAGATATACCTGTTAAACATCTAAAGACATTTCTAGAGCCAAAGCACCTAACCACACATATGATCCCTCTTAAAAACCCAACTCCGAGACACTCTGCTTTCTTACTCTCAAGTTTTAAACTGAGCTTATGACAGCTTTAACAGCTTTCAACAGACAGGGAAGGCCACTTCACCTTCTGATTTACCACACAGCCTGCAGGTAATAAGATAACAGGGATCATCTTTCCCAAGGCATCATACCTGTTGTTAGGGGAGAAAAGCTTTTGGAAACATGTACTACTATTATTATTAATTATTCTGTAGCTTATAGTTTAAATTCCTTCACTGCTGATGTCTGGCAGCGCTAAAAAGAGCAACATCTGTCTGCATCTACTACTATTACATTCAGGATCTCATACACAGCTCTCTGTGGCCATACCCCCACACCAGTCTCTTCTCTATGTTCTTCTTCACTCAGTCCTCCACCTTCCAGCCCTCTTACTGCACATCCCAATCTCCCCAGCTCCTGCAACATCCCTGTTTTCCCCCAAAACCTCAGCCACGCATTAACATCATCTCTGTCTATACAAACAGTGGGTGCTATGCTGAACCTCAACCCTAATGTACAGACCTGCACCCTAGCTCCCTTACAGCACGGACACCACTGTGTTAACAAAGGGGTGTAAAGTCACTCACCATGTAAGATCATGTGAGCTTAAGTTAAACTATTAGCCTTAAGACTAAGCACCCTCTTATCTTTTCATAATACAGCTTTTAAGGAATTTAGAACGTCATGAGGCACAGCCCTGCTCAGGCCAATGGATTTACTCTGATCTACCAGTGAGACAAAGGCAAGTAGAGCCTCTAGGTCACGACACAAAGACAATCTCAAGACGACCTACCAGGCTACCCACAGGGGCAAAAGGATGTTTGCAGCCACTGCTATTATCAGTCATTTGTTACAAGTCTTAATATGTTGAGCCAAGTATGTGACAATTGCAGTATGTTCCAGGGTTTCTCACCCCCTCTATTTGAAAAGGAGAGGGGTCCTAAAATTGTGTGGTGGTTTCAAATCTTCCCCTTGGAGAGAGTGCCGTTACATTTTGGTGGGAGTTTCACACACAGACATGTAACATGACATGTAATGAACCCATGTTAAAAAGTTAACACAACTGCATCTCAAGCAAAGACATTTTGTAACTAGGCTGAATAAACAGCTGTTTTTCCATCCACACCTTTATATTAGACCAACCCCTGTTACTGATGTCATTATCCCAAAATAAATGTATCTTAAATATCAAGTCAGCTTATGTAGGCTGAGCAGACGATTCAAGTAAGAATTCATAACTTTAAAATAAACTCTAGATAAATATGACTTGCTTTTGCTGTCGTGAATTTCAGCCAGCTACATATTTTCAAATATCACACTCCACTTACCTATGTAAGTCCTGACATAATCCACTCTGCCATTATTTAAGAGAGACAAATTCCTGACATATATTTTATCTCCTGGAGAAACAAAAATTGTTACATCTAAATACCTGTAGTGTTCAACCTTCTATACAAAGTAAATGCATAATAGTACCTACCATCTTTTCGGATGTAGAATCAAAACAGAGTACTTACCATCTTCCCAAGGGAAACCATTGATTCTAAAGCACAGACAGACGATGGTTTCAGTTAAGACTCCTACAGATTGCTTTTAGGCCAGGCTCGAAGATCACTGTCCCCTGCATCGCAGTACTCTGTACCAGCTATGCTCCTTTGGCTATTTAATGAATAATTCATTTCTGTCACCTAATAGCCTAAAAATCTGTTTAAATCATGCTGCATATGATCATTAAGATCAGAGCAGAATTGACAAAAGGAACTGACTGAAATGAAGAGTCCTGAAAATTATTGATGCACAGCTGGCCAAATGACCTGATTTTATTTTACATATATATCTCTGGAAAGGACAGTGAAACACGTTATCCACCATCTATAGCAACGTGTTTGTGAACTCTGTTCAGGTCTTTGATATATTGTAAATTATAGCTATACAAAACCTCAGCTTCTAAATTGTAACATGAAACAATGGATTTTGTTGTATTCTAGAGGGTATATTATATAGTACTTTCTACTGCTATCAAAATTAAATATTTAAAACAGGGGGAAAAGAAAAGCTACTGAATCATCAGCTGCCTCCTGGTAACTTGTGGCAAAACTCCTCTACAAAGGATGAGAGTGTTTTATAATCGCACACCATACTATAACTTGGTACTTGATACCCCAGATGCTCTCTACCACCCCCAGTCCAGGAACCGCAGTCCTGAACAAGGAGATCAGAGTTTTCAGACCAGAAGAGTGCAGAAACAGACAGTCACAGGAACAATGGTGGAATGTGATTCACAAGAAGACATGATACAGTGGTCGAAAAGAACACGTCTCAGTCAAAATTAAATTTCTGTCAAAATTCAGTAAGCTGTATGTTAAAATTAATATATTAAGAATTAATATTAAGAATTAATCATTAATACCATTAAGAAACATCTTACAACAGCCTCCTGGAGTTCATAGAAAATTATGCCAAAAATTATATTCTGAAATAATAAATGTTAATTAAAACATTGTTTTATTTCTGCTAAAATATGCATAAGGCAAGCCTTTCCATTTACAAAGCTCTCAAACAGTTTTATATCATATTCTTAATAAAGCCGGTGTGCTTAATTTTAACCAGTTTATTACTCTAGTGACATTATCTACACATACAGGAGAAAAACGGTATTTTACCTTAATATGGATTAAAAAAAAGACTGTATTAGGTCATGTAAGATGCATTCCATGGTTCATCAGTGTTGTACTAAAACAAATAACCTGTTTCCAAACTGCCTGGAAACACCATACATTAGAATTGTATTCAGCATAATCACATACAAGTATCAACATGAACATACAAAAACTCCTAAGACTACCTTAAAAATTTTGCTACGATGTTTGAATACATGATCTCTATTTGGGCTCATATATTTAAAATATATTGACAATAAAGACGAACATTTAAAAAGCTAAAAAAGCATTCCTCATGGCAGCAAATACAAACATATGCTTAGCATATAAGCAATTTTTACTGAGCTATAAGTTGCTAATGAAATGAATAAGGCTAATTACAGTCAGAACGATGATGGAAGGTTGAAGGCAAGAGTTAAAAATCTCATGTCTGCTCTTGGACGCAAATATGCTGCAGACATTCTAGAATGAGCACTGAACGGCACCTCAGGACAGATTTTTTTGCTTCTAGAAAGTTATGAATTCACCTAGCAGGAAATAATTAGAAAAAGTTATAAATTCAACTGAACAGAAATTTATATTCACAGTAACCAAAGCAGAAGATACCATCTAATTAATCCCACTTATTTTGTTGCATTTTCCCCTGCATTTTTTCCAGGAAAAATATCTTAATTCTAGATATTCAAAAACATATAATGAGCTTACCTGGAAAGAGCAGAGCTCATTAGTAACTTCCTGTGGAAAATAACCAGCATTGAAAATGAACAGAACAATGAAAACAAAGGGAAGGAAACACTTCTTGGACTGTCTTACAGTAACTGAACACCATAGGTAATGATACAGTACCACATATATGGTGTATATATATATATACCATGTTATAGATAAACATTACCTTTCTATTACACAAAACCCCTGAATTTTTTTCAATATCTCATTCTTACAAAACATGGATTTCAGAGAAGAAAACAATGAATAATCTTCCTAATTCACAATATCCAGAAAGAAACACTGTCAACAGGAAGAAAATGAGCAACAACTTCAAATTTGGAAAATGATGATTGCTTAAATACAACAGAACATGCACAGCTGATAAGGAAATACATTAAAATATGAAAGTTACTGACAATGAAGACCAGAAGAAATGCAACGTTTCATTTATCAATTTTAAAATAATTTAACAAAATCCATTACATTCTTTTGAATTACAGCCATAAAAATAAGTTAGGAACACAAAACAATTACAAACAACTAAGCATCTGTGAGAGGACTGTATGAGTAACTGAAACACAAGCATATACTACCAAAATGAGATATTTTTTTAAAGAAAAATAAAACAATAGTTTCTAAAAAGTTAAAGTAAAAACCCAAGATGTTATCTTGTAGATACTGAATCTAGAACATTAATCTAGCCATTAGTAAAGCAAACAAAAAGGGAAGTTTTCTTATAGCTTGTCTAAAACAAAGAAGTTGAATAAAACTGTAAAATTATCTGAATTCTTTGAGAAAAAAGATTATCGGGCACTTGCGGATAGCACAGAAATACAATGATTACAGAAAAGTTTATCTTACTTTATTGGACTCAAGATTTTTCACCACTGAACTGCTGATTTATTTTGCTTTGAAGATAGTTCTACATTTATTGTTATTTGACTATTTATCATGTATCCCAGAGATTCTCAAATAAAACTACCAAATACCAAGTATTCAATAAATACTAGTACTCCCATTATGCAAGTCTTTAAAAATAATCACATAATTCAAGTTATTGCAAATAAATACCTAGCTATAGCTTTATAAATATTTAAATAAAATTCTGCTATGTATAGGTTAGCCTCCTAAATATACAACTAAACTAACAAATCCATTGTCTAAAAGTCAGAAAAATAGTTCAGAAAAACAGGTTTATTTTTGGAAAGTTAGACTCCTACAGATTGCTTTTCGGGCAAACTCAAAGCACACTATCCCCTACTTCCCAATGCTCTGTGCTAGCTATGCTTCTTTGGTTAGTTAATGAGTTATAGACTTAAACTGGTTTTTTGTTGATTTTTTTTTTTTTAATTTTAAAATCCAGATACAAAAGTATCTCAGTGAGAAAATGTGCATATGGTCTCAGATTGCAAAGGTTACAGAAATCAGTAAACCCTCCTCAAGTCCTTTCCGTTCTCAAGAAACATATGCTGTCTTCCCGCTGTCTAGAATAATGCTTTTCAACCTGGAAGGCCTCAAAGCGTCTCTCCTTAGCCTGTAAAGGGCTAAGGAAAGACAGCTCAAAATGCAAATTGCTATTTCCTTTACAGCAACAAATGTACAAAGAGATCTATCTCTCTAGATCCCTGGAAAATTTAATGGAACTGTCAATTGAAAGCATGGAAGAGTCATTGATCTAGGGACAGGAGTTACTGTTCCTTAGTACAGTAGATATATTGTTTTCCAAAGCTGTATGACATCCTATTCAAAAGCAAAGAGCACATATTCCTGTTCTTTCCTTTAAACTGATCTTTACTGGCAAATATTGACTGATGCACGTGAAGTATTAAAACTGGGCTATATCTAACAGACCTCCAGCAATGTGGGGATTATCTGGCCCATTTGGTCCCTTCCTGTGCAACCAGCTTTAAAGTGTTCTCAACCTCCTATGTTTTTTGGAGAAATTCCTCAAGGAAGTAACCAATTATATCACCTGAACATTTCCATTACTGTGATTCATGAAATCAAAACTACTACCGTGTAGGCCAAACTCCAATTCAGATATTACTACCAATACTTCTCAGATCATTTCAGAGTCATGCTCCTTCCATTCTACGCCAAGGAATGCTGCGAGCCACTGTTCTCCGCATACATCTTACCTCATGTTGCATTTCAGTGGCAAAATGACTAAATGTAATTTTTCAAAGATTTTGCCATATTGAGTGTTATAGGTAAAAGGTTCAATATTAACATAGAATGCCATTTTAGGGTAATAGGAGAGAGTTTTCACTACCAAGTAGCAGAGCTCCTGCAATTATGGCATGCTGGGATAGCTGCGCCGTTCACAAAGCTTAGCAAGCGCTTGGCATAACTCTGAAATTTCTTTAACGTCTTGCTCTGATATGATAAACAAACAAAAAGTTGATAATCCACGTCATTGCCAACAGAAGGAAAACACTGTTTTTACTTGGCTGACGTAAGTGAAATTTTTCCTTTCCCACTTACAATACTTCATTAAAAAAATCTTAGAGCACTCTTACAGAATCTCCTTGTCAACCCACCACTAAAATGTGGAAAAGAGGATGAGGTACTTCGGCAAACATTTTAAAACACATCTCTCTTCACAACGTGTTCATTAGCACAAGACAGAAGTGAGAAAGAGCATGAGGGGGGAAATAAAGGAAATCGTACTTTTTTACCACTTGCCATTCTACAGGTAAGGGACTATTGACATATTTTTGTATAAATGTATACCTTTACAAGTGTAACGTGGATAAGAAGTCACTCTACATTAATATTCATTGTGAATAGGTCTCCTGAAATCAAGTGATTTTTAAGACAGCTTTTTTCATTTATTACTTCTGGCTTTTTTTTTTTTTTTTTGGTGTTTCTGGCTATATGTAAATACTTCAAAAAGTGAAGTGTTTGTAACAGTTTAATTGACCTAAGTTCTAACTGCATCTAGGTTTCTTTGTAAAGGTTGGTTTTTTTGGTTTAAAAGAGAAGAACAGCATGCTTTTATATTTACCTATTGCACAATTAATTACATTTTCATTATGTTTCCTATTAAAGTAATTCCTCTACTAGACTGAATAGCTCCAGACAACCCATTTTGGTCTGTTGGCTCAAGGACTCCCAGAACAAAATACTACTAATAATGATGACTAAAAAAAAAATCTCTAATTAAGCCATTACATAGAAATGTACTGAAAAAGCCTTGGGAGATTTCATGAGTAAACAACACGTTTAAAAAACACCTCTGTAATAAAGTACAGTACAGTATACAGATGATATACCATAACAGCTCCAGATGGAGCTGTTACAGACAACAATAATGCATTTAAAATGTTTATTATGGGCTTTTTTTTTTTTAAACTGTGGTTAAAAAAATCCCCAGAGGATATTTAAAGCATAAAAACTACTTTAAAGGTTCTGCCAAAAAGTTGATTTATGATCAATAAAAATAAAAAGAATGAACATTACATCTGAGCAAGCACTCCATCATAAGCCTACTCTTAGTACCAGGTTAGTGCAGTAACCTCCGACCTGTGTTCACAGAGTTATTGCATCTGTTGGAACACTACAGCCTATCCTGATGAAGGCTGAAGTATCAACAAAGATTTCACTCTGAATTTCTCCCTTTGTGTACTTAGGTGAGAATGTTACCATTCTTACAATAGTCTTATATAAGCAACAGAATTATAATATTGTAATTTAATAACAGATTTCTGTTATTAAATCAGCCTTCTAAAAATACAAAAATATTGGATATTGTGAAAGTGTCTTTCAACCTTACTTCAATCTTCACAGTTTTAATAAGGAATACCTAATTAGGACCATCACTTTAGAACTATGATGCGTATTCAGCTGATTTAATGTAAACAGACAAACAGTTAAAAACATTTACTAAGATTAAGTATAGTCAAATTGCAAAAACATACAATCTGACAATATTGTCATGTGCTCTTTCAAAGAGTGCATAGGACATATTTCTGCAGCAGTCAATACAGTAAATTCTTTTGATGCAATTCCGGTCAAAGCTGTAAACATTCCTAATTGCAGTTTCTTGGAAACTTTTTGTTCCTTTCAAGTTTTTATTAGCATGTTGCACTCGGCATTTCCCTGCCATTTTTATTTTTTTCCCATCAGTTACAGACAGTATCACCATCCACCTTTAACCCCTCTGACTGTTCAAAACTACTCGTAAGCATTTCTTCAATAGATTCAGGGTAGTAATCCTTTCCTTGCAGTGCACAATGACACTTTCCACGTGCCATTGTTAGCAAGACCCCCAGTGCGTGATCTTGAGAAGCACCTTGATGAGGAAGTCTGCTATGCCTTAATGGGATTTCCTGCAGGTTTGGGGTCATAACCATATAGGAAAGTAGCTGCTATTACAAGGACGGCTCCGAAGAAAAAGACGCTGAAGAAAATAGGGATGAAAAAAAAAAGTTAGCTCATTTTAGTTGATGCCATTTTATTTATGTAATACAATCAAGAGAAAGGAAATTTTTTTTCCTCTGGGAATACAGAAAAATAAATTATATTTGTCCAATTTATAAAGAACAGAATAATTTGCATATATTTATTATAGAAGGATGCAGGAAGAAGTTAAAATAAGAAACTTACAACCACTAAGTGATGCATCACTATACTGACATATTCTGAAAATGAAAATTATAGTTTCATGGAGCCATTGTCAAAAGTAATCAGACCAATTGTTCTTTTTTTTTTCTTTTGCCTAAAGCTCTGTGCAAAATGCAAGCAGAAGCTAAAGAACTGCAACTACTGTGGTTACCCAGCCACTTTTAACATCTTACATACATCATGTTGTTAGAATTGTGTTTGCTTTGAAGTCCAAAGCTTATGTCAAAACAAATTACTGCTGCCCAAGAACCAGTTTGCAAGTCAGTACAATCTAATTTTTGGCAGATACATAAAGATTTATGTAAGGAAAAGATAATAAAGGCATCTTTTGTATTATGACATATGGGCCTTTCAAGTTGCTTTGATAGTTAAAGTCTGAAACAAAATATCCAAAGCCAACAGCCAATCAGTACACATGTTAGAAAAGAACCTTGTCATAAAGACATGACAATGTTGACAATTTGATCATCTGAACCAAACGCTAAAAAAACTGTGGCATAGGACATGATAATCCTTCAGAGAATACAGTTAGCCTATTTCTGGACACGATCCATTGCAACACATTCAAGCACATAAGTACTTTACATCTATTATCCCAATCAAAAATGTTTGTTGAAGTGACAGAAACAATCACACAGTTTCAGTTCAAATAAATTCAGTTGGCGTAAGTAAGATACTACAGATTGAGTTTGATTAACTCAAGTTAATCATGCTTTATTAAACGTGATTGCTTCAAGTTCTACATGCTGCTAGCTAGCTCCATCTCATTTAATTATTTACCACTGTTTCCATTTTCACCATGTTTGCAGAAGCTGGTAAGTTACTTATTCATTTTCCATTTGAGCACACAGAAATTCTTAAACTACTTTCTATGTTTGTTTTAATAGGACAAGTATAGGCTACTTATAATTTAAGTTCAATGTCTTCCACTTTTTAAGCCTAAATAGTTGTTCTGCTTCCTTTTTTGAATGTCTAAGTAAACTTCTGCTAATATTGCAAATACTACCTTTAGATAAAAAGGTATTTCTTTGTATCAGATACAAAAGTCGTAAATATTATTCAAAATATTTTTACACTATGATTATGCATAACATATGTGAGGTTAATTATAAGCAAATCCTATTAATATATCTCAAAATTGGAATATTACTTCTCCACACCATATATTAACAGGCACTGCCAAAATAAGCATGATTCTGGAACCTACCCATGTACCAAACCTGCAGCGCACAGAGCCACTAAAATCTGATTCACAAAACACCAGGATACAGTGCATTGGGCCTACAAGCATATAGCAAGCATTTTTCTCTCTCTCTCTGTTGAGTGTTTTCACTAATAAATACGGTATTGTGTCTACAAAAAGCTCTGCCTTTGGGCTTCCGGGTGTCCTTGGGCAACTAAGTGCTGTAGTGTAACGTCCATGGGTGTATGATTGCAATTATCTCTTTTAGAGACTGTTTTGAACTTGGGTTAAAAAAAAGTATAAAAAGATTATCATCATTGTAATTGTTCGGCCATAACTTCTCTTGCAATGAGATGACTGGTGGAAGATCCATCCATTCAGAAGACAAACAGAAAACAAGACAGGCAACCCCTTTGTCACGATCTTACTCAGAACAGCCAGCAGGGGGGAGACTGGTTCAAAGAGCACAGCCAAACGCAGTGCAAGGCGAGTGTCAAAACTAAAGAGGACCAGCTCCAGCGTAAAAGCAAAGTAGGAGCTGAACAAAATTGAGGGAGATTGGGTAGGGAGGAAAAGAACAGAAAGGGACAGTGAAATAAAACATATAGCCCGCAAGAGAGTGGTTTGTCAAAAGCCAAGACTTGAGATTCAATTATTCCTGACCTGTGGGAGGCTGTCTCTTACAGAAAACTTAATCTTGCCAACTATACTGAAAAAATTAACTATTAGTTATGGTATGTCATGAAACTAAACTTTTATGTGTGAGTTGTATCAAACAGTCTCAAAGTGTGGCCTGGACTGCTTTTTTTATTTATTTTTGCAGTGATATCTGATAACCATTAAGTTTTCAACTTTTTTTTTTTTTTTCCCCAGCATACATGGAAAATAATTCTTACCTTGTAGGGACAAAATCTTGCAGCCAGAAATAGGAGATCAATGTTGATAGTATAATAGAAAGAGAAGTTGCAAATCCCTTTAAAATGTTGTCCGCATATTTTATAACAGCAGCAATCACCAGCCCTCCAAGTGCCTGAAAAATAATGAGGTTTGGGTTTGCAGCCTGACAATTCCACTGAAAGCACCTATTTTAACAACATGCACTTACTTTAGGAAAAGCTTTTGTCTATGATTAGAAGCATTACATTTATTTTATGTTATGGATATGCACTGTTGAAGATAAATATTGGAGGAGTCCTTCCTTCCCCATTAAAGAAATTGTTGATCATATCACCGTCATTAAATTAGTGGAAATGCTTGTACTATGTATTTTTAGCCACAGGAGGAAGGGTACGTATTTATTTAGAAAAAAAAATTGCAAAAGAAATAATGCTTACATGCTTTTATGTTACACAGTACTTAGTCATATACTTGCTATATATTTTCCAGGTTTTTATTTAGAGGTTTATTCTAATAAAGACAGATCAGACTTTTGACGATAGGATTCTCAATAGCTTCAATGTCACCCATTAGTTTCCCCAGTCATTTATAGAAGAGTAAATCCCAAGTGCCTTCACAGAAACGTGATACATGGTACCTCACCTGTAGAACAACAACTATCCAAGTAAGTTTATTGTATCCTTGAAAAAATCCATTCTTTGACAGTTGTTCTCCATCATAAATGTATACACCCATCAGTCCAAATATGCTACCAAAAAATCCTGAAAGTACAAGATTGATTTAAAAGCTTCAGATGAAAAAACATGCAAACAGGTTCCTTGTCCTCAAGGACTGCTCACATATATCCGATTTTAAAATAGGACCGCCACTTGCAATACCATCACATTCAAATGCAATCAGTGTTCAGACAGATATTCTCTTTTACAAGCTATTTTCCACACTTACAAGTTTTGACTGTTTCCATTAGGACATTCTTATACACTTATCTTCCATTGCTTTCTACTGGAATAGGGTGATTGCTTTTTACTGGAATGGGATGGCATATAGCAAAATTCACTTAAACACAATTTCAGTTTTCCTGAAACTAGTCATGACTGAAGGCTGAATTCACACTATAACCTGGAGAGAAAAACGAGGAAAACTTCCAGTGGAGGAGATGGTCGCTGATCTAGCAAGAGCGGGACTTATCAGTTTGCCAATTCAGCCAAGGATCTTGGAAGTGGGATTCTTCTGAACCAGTCTCAAACACAATGAATGTTTGCTAGTAGAGACGTAATGTCAAAAGAAGAAATTAAAATGAGGTTAAAAAGTTTATAATTTGATGAGTATAGTGTTCTATCAGCCGGGCAGTCCCCTCAGGCATGGAAGTAATGCAAGCACTTCCTCTGTGACTGATGTAAGCTCTAGTCCTGAACAGGAAAGGGGAACATTTTTTCCATTCCATTTCTGTGAAAAGTTGACCTCTATTTTCATTGCATTTCTTTGCATCTGACAAGGGCGGTGTTGTTTTGAACAGAATAAAACCTTGCATCTGACAAGAAATAATTATTTTTGTAGACATAATTAAAAAAGTAGGTTTCATTTAGATTAAACCAATTACTTCTATTTTCCAATCGATTTGCAAAAATAAATAAATCAAATGAACTATTCATACATCCCTAATATGATAGTGGTATGCACTAAAACCTGAATTTTTCAAAAATTCTTCAAATACATTTTCCAATTTTTTCTACAGTGCTAATAATTCTCTACAGATATGAAAACCAAAACCAGGTTGAACATATGGTTTTTATTGTTTGTATTTTAAGAAAAGCTCTATTTCAAAGCTCTTGCTTATGACTGATTTGCTTCTGAATGATACAATGTCATTAATTTTAATTAATGACAAAATTGATTTCATTTTGAACTGAAAACAACCTTAATAGTAAACATATTCTACTGAATTTTGTATTGAGGCCAATTAAGCTCACTGACAAAAAATAAATTAAAAAAGTCAGGTGATTCAATTCTCACTATTATCACAAACATATATGTTTTCATATATCACAGTCCTAGTTATTCATTACCTTGAACAGTTTGTGTTTAGATGCAGTCTGTTCAGACCTCATTGTTTTTACAAAGCAATTACTGAAACAGTCAATATATGACCAGGCCCACTATCAAACTAATTTGTTTTCATATATACTTTTGTGCACTGTAGAAAAATCTGAAGACTGTTTTAGAAGAGATCATTGATTTTTTAATAATTATGAATGTTTAATTGGAAATTGTTTCCGATATCTGCATTGTTGCTCACCAAAGCGCTTCTAGCATGGAAATTGAGAGTAATAATAATCAGCTTTCCATGGCAATGGATTTTACATTGTAGCTCCATCCAGAGCACCAAATCTTACCTTAAATCCTGTTCAAGAAAACTCAGTTTTAACATACACAATTTCAATAAATACTAGCAGATAGTAAGTAGGGGTTTTGATCCCTTCTCTGTCTTCAAGTTTCAAACCATTACGGCCATGTAAAAATATTAAAATGTAATCAAAATGCAGATCTGCATTTATAACCATTTATAATTAAAACACAGCAACAGGAAAAGAAAGGAAAAAATATTGCTTGTATTCAGACATTTTTGACCATACTAGTTTTTGACCAACTATCTAATTATAAAAAAACCCACACCATCTCCTGTTTTTATGGTACTTCTTTACATTCTACCAGACTCAGCACACAGGCCTGATCCACTAAATCATCCTCAAGACTTAATTCTACAGTATTATGGATTTGACCAAGAGTCCACACTAAGGTGCTGGAAAGTTCAAATTCTGCTGAAAGCATTTATTCAAATACGTAATAAATAATTATTGCCTACGGGTGAAGACTAGAGGGACTCCATTAGAGAAAGAAGGGCAACTCCAATAATAATCATAGACTAGTTTGGATTGGAAGGGACCATTAAAGGCCATCTAGTCCAACCCCCCTGCAATAAGCAGGGACATCTTCAACTAGACCAGGTTGCTCAGAGCCCCATCCAACTTGACCTTGAATGTTTCCAGGGATGGGGCATCTACCACCTCTCCGAGCAACCTGTGCCAGTGTTTCATCACCCTCACAGTAAAGAATTTCTTCCTTATATCTAGTCTGAATCTACCCTCTTCTAGTTTAAAGCCATTACCCCTTGTCCTATTGCAACAGGCCCTGCTAAGAAGGTTGTCCCCATCTTTCTTACAAGCCCCCTTACAAAATGGAAACAAAGACATATTGCTGATGTTGTATTTCCAACCTCATAAACTGGACAAGATTGATTTGAGGTGAGAGAAAACTCATTCAGGAAAATGGATCAACTCTGTCGCCATTTTAATGCCTAAGATCTAGAAGACCCAGAACAACTTTAGTAGTCTACTGCAAAAAGAATCTGGCATAAGATAACATCCTTTAGAAAATTTTAAATACAAATTCAATTGACAGATTCTGTACAAGCTTAGAGACACTCTACAATCAACTTAAACCAAGAACTAGGTTGAGATCAGAAAGCAACTGCTAGAATTCTATCTAGCAGAGTCTATACTTTTGGTTTTAAAAGTACATTTATGCAGAATACTAAAATGTTGGTGATATTTTTTTATTTATATATGTATTTTGCACTTTTATCTTAATTCTTCAGAATGCAGTATCTGTAAGAGATGACTAAAATTAAACTTACCAAGCTGAATGTTTCTGATCCACACAGACTGCTTAGTTTCCTTCAAAATTTTCTCAAAATAAACCCCGGCAAATCCACTAGAAAAACATGCTATAAGAACTGCGATCAGCCCTACAAACTGAGACCCTGCTGAATGTTCCTTAGCAGCTGTTGCTTGAGAGTCTGAAGGCCACTGGATGTAAAAACAGTTATACAAAATTCACTGATAAAATCAAGTCATGAGCATCTATAAAATGCAAATATCTTTTCTAGCAACAGAAACGGTTACTAAATGCAGGCAATCACATGTGTAAAAGTTTTGTATTTTGCACCGTAAATACTTCTAAAAGACTGAAAATCCATAATTTTTCTTTCTACATATCTGTAAGGAGTAAATTTGTGCCTGAACTGGGAGAATATCCATCAACTTAAACAGCTCCAGGATTTATGAGCCATAACTGTTTCTCTATACCAGCATGACTTACCATGGTCATTCAGTCACCAGCTTCCCCCCACCCCAACAGTTAGTTACCTTACCAATATAAGCACACTTAGAAAACCACTTACACCAGCTGCCTTTAAGATGGGATGAATTACCTTTTGCATGTGCCCCTCTACAGAGATTATGCAGGTGACTAAAGCTGAAATTTATGAAGCTAAATCCTGCAATATATCTAACGCTAACAGAATAAAACACAAAGCCATAGACAAAAACATACTGAAGAGTCCTCTAATTATTATCAGAATGTTTTGTTCTCATTTTTAATTACTAAATTTGAAAATTCTATCAAATTTAATCCTCAGAATTTTTTCAAATACTTACATTTTGAAATAAGTATTTTTAGGATGTGCTAAAATCTGCTAAAAAATCCTACAATATTCTCTTATTCCATGATCATGCCCTCTGAAAACTACAAACTACCGTACCTGCACTGTTCAGGACAGAGGCCAAATTTGCTTCTTGAAAAAAGTTCACGTGAATTTGCCACACTGAAACCATATCACAAGGTAAGCAGCAGGACTGTGCTGGCACAGAAGATCTATGAATCCCTAATGTCTGAAGAAGTGTGCTAATAAATACTGCTATCACTGTTATTTGCAGGTTACTCCAGAGGCCCTGTCACATTCTACAATAGAGCACTGGGACAAAAAAGAGGTGTTATCTACTGCCTTTGAACCATTTCTGGCATCTTCTAGACATGGCCAGCTGTGATTCATAGCTCCTGACCATACTCTGGTGCTTATGTGCAGCTGGTAGAATCAGAAAGCTGTATAATCGGTATAGAAATACACATTCCTTGAATAAACACATTAAGTAAACAGAAACCACCTGTTAGAATTTACCTGCACAAATGCCACTCCTGTCATCAATATTACTAATGAAAGCCACTGGTATACACCCAGTTTCTTGCTCAACATGGACACAGAAAACAACGCTGTGGTAAGAATTTTCAGTTGATACGTAACCTAGAAGAAACCAGAAACAGTTACTACCACATAATTCATAGGGTTTTTTTGAAACTTAAAGAGATATCAAAATGTACAATACCTGGTATGTGGCTGCATCTAGGTTTGACAATGCTACATACAGCAAGTTATTCTGAAGTGTATAAATTCCTGAAGGAATAGCAAGTTTAAGAGTTTCCATGGGTTTATTAAGGATTTCATCATGTAGCACTATGTTCAGGGTCCGTAAATTGCACTCTACACAAAGAAACAATAAAAGAAACAGATATTCACTCAAAGGAGAGGAAAAAAAAAAAGGTAGCTATCACTGCTATCAAGACCTCAAAATACTACGTTTGACTTCGATGAGCCTCATATATGTAAGAAAAAAGACACTGCGAAGTGTCTTTCTGTAGCCTAGAATAATAGAACAATTATTCAAAATACTTTAAGTAAAACTTATTGAAACCTTATCAATATTTGAAGATGATACATTAAAGAGTGTCACCTAAAAAATGCACATTTAGGAGCCTAGAGAGTCATCAATATTTATGCATGCACAATGATATTTTTAAGCTGTTGAAGATCAAATATATGTGTCAAGGAACCAGGTAAATTCATATAAAATGTACAAAATAACAACTGGAGTAAATCTGAATATACTTTTGAGTTTAAAACCACGCTTCTTCCTGTGGTAATGAAATTGCTTCCTCCCTTCAGCATCTCCTGTTTATTATAGGCTTCTAAATTATCACTCATGCTTTGGACACACTTAAAGCTTTTCATTTTTTCCTACTTCTACATATGAATTTCTTAAAATGCCCGAGCAAACACAAGCTTCAAGCTGTTAGAAAATTTCTTCTTGCACTCCTCAGTATCCACATTCTTTAAAGAGAACTCTCTTCAGCAAATATACAATATCTTCTGTTGTGTGTTGAGGAGTGAAGTATGATTAGTGTCTTTCCAAGACTATTTCTTACACAAGAAGGGAAATGCTTTATTGTATGCCTGTACTCACATGGCTGATTTGCAGTTGCCACTACAATACCGCATATTGATTAGGAAAATTACTTGGTGCAAAATTTGACACATACTGCTGTCTTTGTAGACCAATAGAACACAGGCCAAAATCTTCAGAAGTTCAGCAATAACTACTGCAGTAGAGGATAAGTAACGAGGTCCTTCTTCTTTCAGTGTCCGAGAGTAACGCATAGTCAAGACTAAACTTGTGGTCTGAAAAACCAGGATGCCCAGGGAAAGGTATTTTAAGTTGGTAGACATTTCTTGACTTTTTTCTTCCTGAAACAGAAAGAAAAAACCCACAAAACACAAACTCAGGCTTAAAAGGTAATATTGCAAACAGATGTTTCCCTTGGGAAACAGCATATTAGAAATGTTACCCAGAGAGCTCAACCAAAGGAAAACAACAAACCTAATCTGATCTCTAAACAGAGATTAAAACGTCAATTTTTTTTTTCAAATACACGACTACAAATGGAGAAGCATATCAGAATATTAGAAGAAGTAATAACTAATAGAAAAATGAAATATTTATTATCTTTAATAATAATAAAGTAAAATAAGGACTATTAACTGATAATTAGCTTTCCAATAACTGGTTTCACAAAAGAAATCTACCAAGTTAAATCAATCGTGGATTTCTTTATGTAGGTGAAGGCTCAGAAGGGATTTTCAAAGTGAAAAAGCCCCACACTGCGGTACTGCAGAATGCCCAGTACTCCCGCTGCAGTGAGTTATTCCCAGAATGAAGAGACCTCCTCGTTCTTCCACCTGTCCAAAGTTTTACAGATTGCGGTCTCTGCCTTGCCTGATGACACAGTGCCAGCATAAGACAGGGTGAGGGCTGGGCTGCTTTAAATGAAAATGAGAGGTGTGTCTGAAGGAAAAGGAGAGTTGTGGCAAAGCAGGGTTGGATAGGAAGATGTGGGATGGAGTAGCTGCAGGGGAGACAGCACTAAACCTGTCCTACTGATTATCCTGCTCAGAAAAAATTAGTTGAATACAGATGACTAGGTGACTGCACCTACTTTCTCATAATGCACTATCACAAACCTTACATTAGTAAAGCTGTATCATCCTCATCTCTACCATGAACTTTCACCACGCTGACATGGTTTTCTTTGCTCTTTGTCACTAATTAAAGGTTTAACTTAGTTCAGGACATTAACAGAGAAAGTAATTCTCATTTTGCAAGCATAATATATTACAAGGAAATGAAAAAGGCATCACTGGTATTCAGAATATTATATAATTTTCTGCTATTCTTCATATTCATATTCTTCCATATGCACAGAAATTAATGCTTTCTATAAAAAATTAACTACTACTGCCTTCACTGCCTGCATATTCAAAACCAGCAGTGTTTTATAATGCCAAAGTAAAATCAAATCAGTAAAAGTTAACAACTATGTTTTCAAGCGGAAAAAACACCAAAACAGTAACAAGTCAAGACAAAGAATGTGGTTCTTGCTTTTAGAGGTCTAGAGATGGCATAGGTACTTACTGGATGCATATGCCAGAGCTATCCCTATGCATGTTTTACACCTACAGGCACACAAGTTTTGATTTATTAACTATCTAGTTTTGTACACACTGCTGAAGGATGTGCTGGTGCCTCTAAATATTTGCAGTTTCTGAAGCTGTTTCTTGCTGACTGCATTTCTCTAGCTTAAGATGCATTTCATAACAATTTTTATTGCTATTTTTTCAGCTATCTGGAGAGTTGCGCTATTCAAATATTTCTGACTTGCCTTTATCTTACCTCTAAGTATTAATAGATTTTCTCCAGTCAAGTACACAAAGTCAAATTAATACATATATGGCATGGATACTTAAGAGACATTGCAGTAAACTGCAAACAAATATGAACTGCGAACAGCCACAGAGATATGAATTATGTACTTGTATCCTACACAATAAAACTGTTTACCTCAGGAATCATATGGATGTAAAAATATTTGTAAAACCCTATTGGCAAAGGAGGAAGAAAAAGATGCCAGGATGCTGAGGAAGAAATACACAAGGATTTCTTTAAGCAATCTTAACAGAAGATACTTTTGTATGAACAATGATCTCATTTAACTCGCTGAAGACACAAATACTAAAGATGCAACTGCAGCGGACAATACATGTCAGACAGAAATGTAAAGTACAAAGGAGAAGAAAGCTGCAGACAACATTCAAGATTTACTAACTTTTTCCACAGGTTCTGGTGAAATAACCCTTTACACGAAGACGTTAACTGTGGACTTATGCATCCCCAACAACAAAATGGAGAAGATCAGTTAGTCAGAGGAACATCTTTGAAGAATAGATTTCCTCTAGCTGAGAACACAGAAGAGAAACAGAAGAATGGCTGCTGTGAAGGGATGAAGAGGGGACACGCACGGTCAGAGATTATACTCTCTGGAGAAATATCAGCAGCATAGAGAAGACGGAGAAAAAGGGAAAGTAAAAAAAAAAAAAAATTCCACTGAGAGAAAATACAGAACTGAACTTCATGAAAAGGTCTGCCCATGCTACTGGAGAAAGCCGACACTGCAAAACACACATTTATGTGAACCAACTTGCACAAACCATTTCTTCCACCTTTTCTATCTACCTCACGTTTTAGTATTGAGACCTGACAATCTGGAAACACAAAGAGCAATATACGGTTAAGATGAACAATACTAAATTTCATCAAAGCACACTTACAGATAAATAAGTTTTTAAACTTTTGGGGTTTCAGTTTTCAAAATGCTTCTGAACAAAATACAGATAATGGGAACACACATCTCTCCTGAACTCGGACCCAAATTTCTGCATTCTGTAAGCCTGTGAAGTGACAAAGGGTTTTACAAATGTTCAAAATTCTTAGAGATCAATTCCTTAACCTTCAAAATAGGTCACAATATCAGAAAATAATGTTCACATAAATTTTTTGCTACAACCATAGCAAAAATGGTTAGCACATAAATTTTTTGAAACAACCATCTATTTACTAAGCAGCTTAAATAATTTTGAAAGTAAATCACTAATACCTCGTTTATAAGCAAGTATCAAAGCATTCAGCATGAAAACATACCAACAAGCACAACAGTTTAATAAGCCCATCAGCAAACCCATAAGGAATACATACCACAATATCTTCTTGAACTACAGTCTTGTCTTCGTTAGTAATCATGATAAAAAAGGGAACTTTCCCGGACAATGTGTCTCAAAAAGGTACCAGGAGCAGAAAATATTTATTTACCATAATTCATTAAAGCAGTTTCAGACTTTCCAAAATTCACACAAAATAAACTTTAAGTGTCCAGTGTGATAGCTGAAATAAGTATATTTGTTAAAAGCTGTCCTGTCAGTGGTCAACAAGACAGGCTCGTAGAGAACAAGTGTGTGAAGTTTCATTCCGTACTTGCAAATAGTTGGTTCACAGAGCAGGAACTACAAAGTCCTGAAACTTACGTATGTCAATAAAATAACCACCCTGTAATGAGCACACATAATACCTTATCAGCTCTCCTGGTCCCTCTTCCTTTCTTTTAAAAGAGCTGCATACCAGTTCACAGAACTCGGTGCAGTTACAGTTTCACAGCAGGTCTAGATTTACAGATTACTACCAGAGGTGTAATCCCTCTCTTCTAGACATCAGTTCCTGGTACCCTCACTGCAACTACTGTCTTCAGTAACAGCCTACGCTTTAATTGTCTTAAACCAATAATGAAATTAAAGTTCCCAGTGCTTTTCCTGTACAGTTACAAGCAGGCTTAGATTTCTTACTGGGCTTTGGGCAGACTACTCAGTACTCAGCAGGATGCATCTGTTCCAAAAATCAGATTTAGGTTTGCTAATTTAAAGACTGCAAGTTGAGTGGTCACATTAACTCTGACTTTTGAATTGCATCTTACAGTGAGAGGTTCTACGTACCTGCAAGTCATTGACTGTCATGTAGCCTGTCACATCTGTTAACTCAGTGACTAGGCTCATTATTCTTCTCTTTTATTAGTCTAGGTAAAAAAACCTAAGTCACTTTGTGTAGTTTATTCAGTATACCATGTAGACACACCCTACAGCCACTAATACAGAAGGCAGGGGAAGAACTTAAAGGCAGGTCTGCATGGGAAGTCAACATGCAGTAAGCCAAGATGGTATTTACAGACATGTAACATTTGACTTCAGTAAACACAGGTGGATAAAATGCAGAAGGATACTACACGAAGAGTTGTTCTCCTTAAAAGTATAAAGGAAGAGGACCCAGGAAAGGTTTTACAGACTCAGAAAACAAAACAAAACAATCCATTCAGGAAGTAATACCTTCAGCTCAAAGTATCATACTGTGCAAAGTCTGAAAAACACTTGTTCAAAGGAAGCAAATTTTTTTTAAAGTGGAAGATCATAGAATCATTTAGGTTGGAAAAGCCTTTAAGATCATTGAGTGCAGCTGTTAACCTAACACTGACAAATCCACCACTAAACCATGTCCCTAAGCACCACATCTACGTGTCTTTTAAATACCTCCAGGGATGGTGATTCAACCACTTCCGTGGGCAGCCTGTTCCAATGCTTGAATGCTAATATTAATCAGGATTTACTACATGAGCAACAACAAGAAGATGACAGGACTTTCCTTAAGATTTTGTCTTTTAAAGATCTGATGGTATAAACTTTCGAGCATCTCAGCTGCTAAATATCTACAGTAACAATTTTGTGCAAAACTAAGAATTAGTTTATCAATTTATCCTATTCTTGAATATGTAGGAGGTCTCAATATCTGACAGAATTACTTTTGTTTGAGGTATCTAAAACACTAAAAAAGAGAACTCTAGAAGGAAACATGACTAATTCATTTTAAATACACTTTAATTAAACTCAGAAACTAGAGACTGCCTTCAGACATTTTCCAAAGATGGCTGGAGTTATACTGCACATTATGGAGATCCTTCCAGCAAGCATGGCCTAACACCACCTGCAAGGACAGAAGAGCAGGGGCAACGCTGCAGGTCCAGGCGCTCCCAAAATTTCACACCATGCTGATACAAATATATTAAGATAAAGTGAGCACAGAACTGTTAAGACTCAACTTTGTCTAACATCAACTATCTAGTTGATTAGTACATTTTAGACTCATTGAAATTTTAAGGTTGAGATGCCTTACATTTTCACATATTATTTTATAAATAAAAAAGATGACAGTTCATGCACAAATGATCCAAATTTCATTTATTTGACTATGCATTTCTTCTGCATCAATTACATTGAAAGTTCTTTCAGTATCCCAAACTAGCCGGTATTCTGCATTTGTCTTCATTAATCCAGCCGAAACTACTAAGAAAGCTTTTCTTACAGTCACTGCAACTGGCTCACTATATTCATTAAATTTAATTTTCCTTAAATTTCTGAAACATTAAGAGAATATTGGATAAACTTGAGAAAAAGCTATCAGCATCCAAAAAAACCCAAGCACACAACACTACCTCAACAAGTAGCTCACATAACCAAAAAAAAAGGAATTAACAATGAATTCCAATATTTCACATAACAAAATAGCAGGCTAAATTCACAGATTAAAATAACAAATTGCTCTGTCATTTGACAGAGCAATCCACAGTAAAAGTCATGCATGCAATTACTTTGTATTTTAACTACCAGGTAAGAGATGTGACAAGCTACATTACAGTCAATGATGTGCAGGTACTTAGCACCACTCACTATAACATACAATTAAAAAGTCACTTAAAATAGTTTTGGGGTACCTGTGGTCATGATGTCAATAAATCAATGTCCCAACTTACCACTGACACATCTTTAGAACAAGTCCATACAGATAAAATGACAAGAATTCATGACAGAGGGAAGGTAAAATGTACCGCTGGTTTAGGTTCCCATCCTGGACAGGCTGGATTGAGGGGTCGAGGCCAATGGTATGAAGTTCAACAAGACCAAGTGCCAGGTCCTGCACTTAGGTCATAACAACCCCATGCACTGCTACAGGCCTGGGGAAGAGTGCCTGGAACGCTGCCTGGTGGAGAAGGAGCTGGGGGTGTTGGTTGACAGCCACCTGAATATGAACGGTCAGTGTGCCCAGGTGGCCCAGAAGGCCAACAGCATCCTGGCCTGTATCATGAATAGTGTGGTGGGCAGGACTAGGGAAGTGATTGTTCCCCTGTGCTCAGCACTGGTAAGGCCACACCTCGAGTACTGTGTTCAGTTTTGGGCTCCTCACTACAAGAAAGACATAGAGGTGCTGGAGCGTGTCCAGAGAAGGGCAACAAAGCTGGTGAGGGGTCTGGAGAACAAGTCTTATGAGGAGCAGCTGAGGGAACTGGGGTTGTTTAGTCTTGAGAAAAGGAGGCTGAGGGGAGACCTTATCGCTCTCTACGACTACCTGAAAGGAGGTTGTAGCAAGGTGGGGGTCGACCTCTTCTTGCTAGTAACAAGTGAGAGGACAAGAGGAAATGGCCTCGAGTTACACCAGGGTAGGTTTAGACTGGACATTAGGAAAAAGTTCTTCACAGAAAGGGTTGTTAAGCATTGGAACAGGCTGCCCAGGGAAGTGGTGGAGTCGCCATCCCTGGAGGTATTTAAAAGACGGGTAGATGTGGTGCCTTGGGACATGGTTTATGGGTGGTTTTGGCAGTGTTAGGTTGATGGTTGGACTCAACGATCCCCTCAAGGTCCCCTCAAACCTAGATGATTCTATGATCCTTCAATTTACATCTCCCTGGCAGAGCCTATGATTCTACACAGGCACAAAGGCAAAGGCCTTCCTAGGTGATGGCCTAGGGATGCACGTACTGGAGCAAACACATACAGAGTAACAGAAAATGGTGAAATGAGGCCTTTCCAACAGGCCACGGAGTTAGTGTTTGTATTATTTTCTACCCATTTACCAGAAGATTTGACATTAAAATAACTTCTTCTGGCAACTGTTTCTTTACTCCTACCTGCTCTGTCACAAGGAAAATTAAATTTAAGAAAAACAGATTACTACTATTATGCTTCCAATCTTCACAGTGATGGCATTACATGAATTACATTCTTTCCAGCCTAGCTGTGAAATGTTTTCACTGCTGATGGTCTTTTAGAGTAAAAAGCCAAGCTACAGGAGTTATTGCTATTGCTAGCTCTTATTCCATTTTATGATCAACCAATTTACGACGGCTTAACCAAAAGGCACTTGCACATTAGTTAAAATACAAAGCCAAACAGAAGCAGACAACCAGCCTCTTAAAACTGCAAAAGGTGAAGTTTTGTGTGCCAGTACATCAAGTTCTATGTCTGGGATCTGCCAGAAAATACACACTGATTTAGTCCACCTACGGAATGAAAAACATAGTGGAAAGTAAAGTACTCTATTTCATTCCAGTGGAACAGGTATGGACACACTTCCTGGGCATGTCCTTTGAAATCAAGACAGCAGATTAAAGACACAGGATTGCGTTGCCATATTTCTCAAATGAAATGTGAGCCCAGCGCTGACACTACACGTATGCAAATATATTACGCTGGCAACAAAGAGGAAAAGCACAATTCAAAGCTGGAGCAAGAGCTAGGTCAGAGAACATGAAAAACCTATTTTTATAAGACTTCCTTCTATGCTTTTGCATGTGCATTGCCCTCTTCCCTGTGTGGCGTACTACACAAGTAACGTGCTACTTTCTATTTCCTCAGAGGAAAATTCTATTCCATAAACCTTCTATTGGACTCAATATAGCCTGCTTTTTACTAAAAGTAGTATCTAATACAACAAGCTGTTTATATATAGAAATAAGTGTATGGAAGGAATATCATGAAGTTCAACAAGGTCCTGGACATGAGCTAGGGCAACCCCCAATAACAATACAGACTGAGGGACAAAGGGATTGAGAGCAGTCCTGTCGAGAAGGACTTGGGGTACTGGTGGATGAGAAATTGGACAGGTGTTGGCAATGCGCACTCGCAGCCTGGAAGGCCAACCGTATCCTGGGCTACATCAAAGAATCGTGGCTGGCAGGTCAAGGGAGGTGATTCTGCCCCTCTACTCTGCGCTCATGAGACCCCCACCTGGAGTACCACATCCAGGTCTGGAGCCCCCAGCACAAGAAGGACATGGCCCTGTTAAGGCGGGTCCAGAGGAGGGTCACAAAAAAGATCAGAGGGCTGGAGCACCCCTCCTATGAAGACAGGCTGTGAGAGTTGGGGTTGTTCAGCCTGGAGAAGGTTCTGCGGAGACACCATTGAGGCCCTTCAGTACTTAAAGGAGGCCTACAGGAAAGACGGGGACAAACTTTTTAGCAGGGCCTGTTGCGACAGGACAAATGTTTTAAACTGACAGAGGGTAGATTTTGATTGGATATAAGGAAGAAACTTTTTATGATGAGGGTGGCAAGACATTGGAACAAGTTGCCCAGAGAAGTTGCGGAAGCCCCATCATTTGAAGTGCTCAAAGTCAGGCTGAACAGCACTTTGAGCAATCTGATCTAATGAAAGATGCCCCTGCCCACGACATGGGGATTGGAACTAGATGATATTTAAAGGTCCCTTCCAACCCAAACCATTCTAAGATTCTATGATAAATATTCCAGATGGCACCGAGGGTGCATAGATCTTTCCGAATCTAGTAAGTGCTGCTGACCCGGGTTTTGAACAAGATTTTACATATAGAGAAATATTTTAACTGCCATATTTGGACCACTATCATTCATCATTTCTTTCTCCTCCCACCCCCCCAAATATGTAATCTTTCATGACTGTGTAATTTTTTTTAATAAACCATAATGTTATAAACATTTCTAATAATCTTAAACCTGTATTTCTCACTTTAAAATGTCACTATTAATGTTTTCCATCTTTCTCATACTTGAGACAGGTTTCTCCTCTGTTCCCTCCCATAAGCTATCAATACTTGTCAGCTGTTCCTCCCCAAATACATGGCACTTTTCAGTTAAACCACTGCAAATCATTTCATCATTTTAAAACTCACCTTGCTCTTTCTTTTGTTTTTCATTTTGTTACTCATTCTTCTTGCTGAATGCGTTACAATGTGTATTAAGTACACTATAGAAAAAAATAAGCTATGTTTTTCTTAGACCTTGTATTCTTCAGAAGCGTTATTAAAAACAAAACCTCTAGCAAAGTTTTTTTTCTTTCTCTTCTAGCAGAAACTGAGTAACAAAGATTTTTTTTACATGAAGGTTTCATTCAGGCAGTATTTCCAATTTCTCCATTTAGATTAAAAAAATTAAAAACATCACTGCATCCAAATAATATTTTCATGACATGGCTATCAAGCACAACACAGTACAACACTGGTAGACTTTGCTCCTGCAAGATCACCTAGCTCCCTAGCCACAATGCTATCTTGGCCTTTTTAAAATCACGAGATAGTTTTTAGCATTGATAAGTGCACTTATGCACAGAGCAGTTACAGATTAAACTGTAACCGCTAAAGATCAACCCACAATTTCTTCTCAACTTTGCTGCAAAAACCTGGGCTTTTGCCAAGAATAGTGGGGGCTGTATCAGTAATTCGCTGGCCTATCAGTCAACCAGGAAATTCCACCATTGCCAAGTCTAACAAAGGGAATGCAATTACATATTAACTAACATCTAATTTCAGACAGTGCTATAAATTGGTTGAGACTCGGGTAAGGTTTTCTTACAGGCTAACAGAAAGCCTAGCGGAAAGGGAACTTAACACTGCTGAGGTTTTTTATGATCTCACAAAGTTTTGTGTTGTTCGGGTTTTTTTAGTGGGAAAAAGCACCATTCTAATCTATGTATCAGAGAGGAAAAGTTGGGCATTGTGAATCTTAAATGTGAAATTTGTAGCTAAGTACTCTTTAAGTCGTCGTGTGTCCCTGTGTCATCCCTCCCCCGCCTTAAACCTTTACACCAAACCTGAGAATCCAACGTTTGATTGATGAGAATTTGGTTTGATGAATATTAAAGAAATCACATATTGAGTATAAATATTCAGCATTCAGGAAATTCAGGTCCTCACTGAGCTAAACCTAACACCAGTATTTCTTGTACGATGAAGACTTCAACTATTTTATATTGACATAACAGTCATTAAGCCGAACTCTGCCT
Source organism: Charadrius vociferus (assembly GCF_000708025.1). NCBI lineage: Eukaryota > Metazoa > Chordata > Aves > Charadriiformes > Charadriidae > Charadrius > Charadrius vociferus. The sequence continues at coordinate 17,529,698 of NW_009648332.1, read as the reverse complement.
GCCAGCACAGAAATTTGATACGACCTGCCTTAACTGCCTCTCTCTTTTTCAAACAGTGTGTTCATTGTATAGATCACAGTATTGAAACATCCTAGTAGTCACATTCAGGTTCCGTAAGCAAGGAGGCATTCAGTTCTGTTTCAGTTCAAATGCCCATCCCTCCTCAAGCACACAGGAGTGCAATGCCATGACCTGAAGCACTGCCCGAATGCAACTCCTGCAGATGTATCAAGCCAACAAAGGAGCTTGATTTAAGGTGGTGAAAGACTGAACACTGAATATAGTTGGGGTTCAGCTACAGCTTACACTTGAGCTATTTATGAATTACTAATCAAGTCTAGGCGCTCAAGGCAATGCAGCCACCCTCAGTCAAGGTGACCTAGTTTGAGTAGACACTATAGTGAAAATAAATCTGTCGACACTTACTGCAGAAAGCTAGTAAATACAAACAAAATTAGACAGCTGAGCAGTGTACTGCAGGGTTATAAGACAAGAAGGTTCAAAAATTCAACAGGAAAATCCAGAACTCCTAACCATCTTACATTATTATGCTAGATCCTAAGAGATACAGATCCTACGAATTTCTCCTCCCCTCTAGAGACACCCTCTGTCGGTGTGATCCAGCTGTGCAGCCTCCTGAGTTCCAGTGAAGGCACCAAGCCTGCACAAGCAACATGCATATGGGTGTGAACTGCAGCAACTGGTGATGAATAAGCCAATGGCAAGCAATTAAAGAATAATAAGAGAGGAATAACTGTATCTAGCAAGCTTGTCACAAAGATCAAGTATGTGTTGCCCTCGCTTAACACTGCCAAATCTGGAACTGTTTTAAGCAGACACATGTGATTTGATTTCCCTAGGTACTTCGTTCAGAGGATCCCTGCCTCTTTCTTGTTACTGCAAACAGCAGCATAAGGAATTAGGCTGTGTAGGCAGCCTGTAGGATTGTTAAAGATGCACAATCACTCCTAACAATACATTGCTCTAAAGAAAGCAAATTTATACTTACTACCACCATAGTCTTTCCCAAAACCAGTATTTTCACTACATATTCTACTTCTACAAACCAGAACATCATGCATCCCAGACCAACGGATCTTTATCTCCCAGAACTGTAATTTTCAATCACAAGTTTTCACAATGCCTAATAATGTACAAGAGAATCATGAGCTAGCTTCTAAAGGAAGAGGTTATTGTTCCCAACATTGCACGCTTTTAAGATTCAGGTGGACAGGATGCTGGGCTGTCTTGTCTAGACAGTGCTTTTGCCAAGAAAGGTTGGACCAGATGATCCTTGAGGTCCCTTCCAGCTTGCTATTCTATGATTGTAAATCAGTTTCTCCACAACTACCACCTTCCTCAAACTCACCCTGCAGCCTCTAAAGAAATTTGATGCTACTTATTCTTTTATAAAAGAAAAGCGTGCATCACAGAGCTAGAGTCTACTCTAGCAAAGTGTCTATACAGCGATAGTTTTTGTGGAGCAGGTCCAGTGTGCTAACTTAACAGAGAAGAGCTGAACAGGTCAGGCTCAACTCAGTCCATATACAAAGAGTTCAGATGAGTCAAGTGCAGTGTCTACAGAGAAAGGCAACCCCACAGATTTTGGGAGAAGCAGTCCATCACCTAGCATTAATTTTAAACGCCATTTTGACAGTCTACACGTATGTTCTTTGAAAAGCAAGGGTTGCCTTAGATCCCAGCCCTCCTGTGTAGACCACCACGGCAGATAAGCTTCCCACTACGGTGCTCACTCAGTTTTAGAAAGTCGTGTTGCATATGTTCTTTTTGTTCCAAATAACACATCCCTCCATTGTAGAAAGCAGTCTGTCTTCTCCGCCCAATCATTCCTTAAAAATCTTTTCTCTTCCTCACTCTGATTTAAAATACAGTTTAAAGGATTCAATAAAATGAAACAACTTGGACTACCTTTTGGTGTTTATTTTTTACCTTCCAGTCTATTCCATAATATGTATTATCTTATTTATGTTCATTATCTCTAGACCTTCTGGTTAATCTTAATCCATATGCTTTGTACTGCTTGGGTGTTTCTCATTTGAAAAACCCAGGATGAAACTGTAATACCATGAAAATACTTATAAAGTGTGCACTTTTGTTAACTTCACATACAGCGCTACACCAAGCATAGTGAGCACCTTCTCAGTAGAGCACCAGCCGCACCTACACCAGGAAGAAACCCAGCAAGTGAGCCACAACCTTAGCAACGACACAGCTGCTGACCAGACCCGTACCCCTCCCCAACTTCACAGATAGCTGCTTCCCCACAGTAACACCACCCTTATCTCTCCCCTCCCTCCCTCTTCGCCAGACCATTCAATTCACAGACGCTTCTCTCAGTATCTCCCCAATCCCACTCTTCCCCTCCCCAGGCTGCTCCCACAGACCCGTTTCCCACCCCATCCACCAAGCCCACAAACATCTCCCTCTCCCACACCAAAGG
>NW_009648332.1:17400553-17526688 GCF_000708025.1 Charadrius vociferus | reverse complement strand
GTTGCACGCGGGGCCAGCGCCTCCACAGCAGCCGCGTTGCAGCGGGCGGCGTTCCCTCAGGGGACGGAAGGACGGGGCGCGCTTCACCCAGAAAAAGTCTCTTAAATAGGGGTGTTTCTGCAGCGAGTGACACGAGTATGTTGTATGAAATCCACGATAAATTTATTAAAGAAGTGCAAGGCTAGTTCGAATTAAGATACGGACCTCTCACAGAGACCCTTATTGCGTATTCCAAAGAAACAAATTGTGCAGCAAATTTTGAAGGTCACATTTAGGCAAAACTCCTTTTATGCTTCAGTTACAGCCTCAGATACTTTGGGTTGATTTTACTGACGGTTGGCAAAGGGCAGTGTGTCCTGTGCGGCATATTGCGTGAGAGACAAAAAAGGGGCGAAATCCCGGCCCCGCTGCAGCTGGCAGCAGAACTTGGATGGACGTATATTTTTCATTAACTACAACTGTAAACCATGGGAGACAAGCATATTAAAATACATTAAAATGTAATTTTAATACTAGGCACATGTTCAATAAGACAGTGATGAGGACGCTTTGTGAACATGGACCGAGCGCAGCGCGTGGCCGAGGCCGAAGCATGGTGGGCACAGCACCACCAACCAGGCGCCAGAGAAGGCGGCTCCGGCAGCTCCAGAAGAGTTTGCTTGCAGGATGGGGAACGGCTCCTGAGCTCGAAAAATGGGCCGTGGTCTTTGCTGTGACCACGTTTACTGTAGCTGCTTGCAAGAGGTCAGTCATCGTTTTTGGAATTAAACTTGCAGATGTATCGGGTAGCACAGGTTAGACAAATACTTGAGAAAAGGAGCCAAGATACTATCAGTTATATGAACTTAACTAGATTTCCATTCCTTCCCAAGGGAAAATGCATTGTTTTTCAGCAGCTTTTAGATGATCAGCCTAATCTAGGGTGCATTGCCTCCTGTACTTCTCCACAGAACTCTAGGTATTTGCAATTGCTTTGAACAATATTTCTTTGCTCTGAGCTGTTTGGCTTCTCTAATGAATAAACTTTAATTAACCCCAAAAAACTTCAGTCCCATGGAGTAATTTTTTTGCTTTGCAACCTCCATATTGAACTTGCATTTGATTACAACAGACTAAAACCAACACTGTGATACTATTTGAGCATCTTCTATCCCATGGAGGACTGCTTATCAGATGTTTACAGTAGCCTTATTTTATGCGATGATGACCAGGGACGATGCTGAGTTTGCATATACAATAATTTGTTTGACCTTCCCTTTGATTAATAACCAAATTTTTTCTAAGTATTTGTTTGTTGCACCAGTCAGATTTCAGGTAGGTATTCATCGCATTCCCCATCGGAAATAAAACCAAAAATAAACATATAGGTAGGGTAGAATATGCTCTCTTAAAAGTGATGCCTAAAACACTGACAAAACTAACAATATCTACTAATAACTAAAACCAAAGGTAAACTAATGAGAGGCATGACATACTAGCTAGACATACAACATAACAGCCAAGTAGCATCTGCCAGTTTGACTTAAGGGTATTTTTTTTTTCTTACGTCAAGTAATTAACCTAATATTACTGAATATAATCCATGTCTAGGATGCCAAGCAACTCTTCAGAAGTTCATATAGACCATTTTGATGTAGCAGCAGAGAGAGCAAAGGCACTCAAAACACTGAATAACAGCAGGAGTTGGGAAGTGGAGTGTTTCCCAGCAGAGCTCTATAAAAAAAAAAAAAAAAAAAAAAAAGAGAGAGCAACTTGATAAACCCAATTCAAAATAGTTCTGTTTATTACTATTATAAAATAATAGAAAGTTTCAGAGGTATCTTTTCCTATTAGACCCTTCTGTTATGTAGACATTTCTGACGTTAAAAGATCATGTTCCACATCTATAGTACACAAATCAACAGGTGTTCAGTTTTCAAGTGACAGGCAGGATCAAAAGTGTAAAGCACTTATGTGGTCCCACTTTTCCTCACTTTTATGGTACTATTCTTATTTATTATGTTGGACATGTATTCTTAAACATTTACTCAGATATGGACAGTGGAGTGGTTTGAAAACTGGCTGAGTGGCAGAGCTCAGAGGGTTGTGATCAGTGGCACAGAGTCTAGTTGGAGGTCTGTAACGTGGTGTTCCCCAGGGGTCAGTACTGGGTCCAGCCCTGTTCAATATGGGTCCAGCCCTGTTCAATATATCCATCAATGACCTGGATGAAGGGATAGAGTGTTCCATCAGCAAGTTTGCTGATGACACAAAACTGGGAGGGGTGGCTGACACACCAGAAGGCTGTGCAGCCATTCAGCATGACAGGCTGGAGAGTTGGGCAGAGAGAAACCTTATGAAATTCAACAAAGGCAAGTGTAGGGCACTGCACCTGGGGAGGAATAACCCCATGCATCAGTACAGGTTAGGGGCTGACCTGCTGGAGAGCAGTTCTGTGGAAAGGGACCTGGTGGACAACAAAATGGCCGTGAGCCAGCAATGTGCCCTTGTGGACAAGGCAGCCAACGACATCCTGGGGTGCATCAAGAAGAGTGTGGCCAGCAGGTCGAGCGAAGTTATCCTCCCCCCTACTCTGCCCTGGTGAGGCCTCATCTGGAGTACTGAGTTCTGGGCTCCCTGGTTCAAGAAGGGCAGGGAACTGCTGCAGAGGGTCCAGCAAAGGGCTACAAAGATGATGAGGGGACCAGAGCATCTTTGTTATGAGGAAAGGCTGAGGGACTTGGGTCTTTTTAGTCTGAAGAAGACAAGACTGAGGGGGGACCTTATCAACTCATAAATACTTAAAGGGAGGGTGCCAGGAGGATGGGAACAATCTTTTTTCAGCAGTGCCCAGTGATAGGACAAGAGGTAACAGGCACAAACTTGAACATAGGAAGTTCCATCTAAACATGAGGAGGGAATTCTTTACTTTGAGGGTGGCAGAGCATTGGAACAGGCTGCCCAGAGAGGTTGTGGACTCTCCCCCCCTGGAGACATTCAGAACCCGCCTGGACACCGTCTTGTGCAACCTGCTGTAGGTGAACCTGTTCTGGTAGGAGGGTTGGATTAGATGATCTCCAGAGGTCCCTTCCAACCCTGACCATTCTGTGATTCTGTGATACAGGAAACCTGACAGATACCTCACAGTATAAACAATACTTTCAGTTTCCTACAATATGTATAGGAAGAAACCAGTAGAAACTACAAAGACGGAAAGTGCTTACCACTTGACTGCCACCCGAGGAAGACGAGTTCTGAAAACAAACAAATAAATTTAGAAGTGTTCCTACACCATGGTTTTGAACACAGTTTTGCCTGTGATCGACAAAATTTCAACAGCATGGTTTTAAGTTGTTCAAAAGGAAAGTAGCTTTGCATCGATAAAGTTTTAGTTACGCACTCTCTTGTCTTACATCTGAAAATTACCGCTAAAATTGATGAAAGGGAAAAGTCTATTTTTCTCTAATTCTATCATATTCCATACATAGTTGAATACATCCCCTATAGTTGAAAGGGGATGTTAAAAATTGATGAGTACTGGGGAAAAGAAAAAGAAAAGAAAAAAAGAAAAGTGCAAAACCAGGTAACCTGCCAGCGAAAAACTCAACAATCTAGATTTGTCAAAAAAAAAGTGAAGGATTAACTTAGCCGAGCATATAAAAATCTACACAAAGAACAGGGATTTAAAAATAGAGTACGGCAAAATGTAAAAGGCCATTAACTAGAACGTGAAGCAAGACAGATTCAAATTTAAAATGTACCACATTGAAATAGCTTTCCCAGGCTGAGGCCATATTTTCCACGGCAGTTTCTTTAAATATGCTCTAATATAAATGGAATTAATACAGAATGTTCTCTTTAGACCAAATAATTCCGAAATTGCTCTGTCAACCACCCAGGTTCTTTGTTTACTAAGAAAAGAAGATGGAAACGCTGTGATGAAAGTATTCTTACCGGTTTCCCAGAATAAGTGCTTCCTGAGAAGCCCTGTAAAATAATTACAAACCGTTTATTTTTGTTGTACGAAACTCCTAGTGAATTGTGTCCAAAGAGCACACAACAGTCTTGAAAATGCCCTAGATATTAATTTTGATACTGACTTTGATTTTACCTTTTTCCTTGCACTTTTTCCCCTATTTTAATTGAATGGTCTCAAGTAACCACAGCTATGTCCTCTTTATTCCATGAACAGTTTCAAAGAATTTTCAAAGCAATGTATCATTGACTGGACTACAAAGTTTGAAACTCAAACAGTTATCCTGATATTTAAATACATCATTTTAATGGAATGATCCAAGCATGTTCCTATGAGTAAGTAACAGAGTATATAAAAACTTTGCTATAGGAGGCAAGGATACTGCCTCATCTGAAGGTTCACATTTGAACACAATATTCCAATTTTTATTGGTCATTTTTCTCAGACATTTACCATTCTAACATAATTTTACATTTCACCCTCATTATTATTACCTTTTTTAAATACCAATATCCACATTTCTAACTTGGTTGTGGAATACTGAAAGAAGAATATCTTTACTGGCTTCCTACCTCCCGAGGAAGATGAGCCCTGAAAAAAGATGCCCGTTTTTGACTCTAAGCCTAGTTGTACTTCAGTATATTCTTGCTATCTGGAATAAAGGACCACAGGAGAATGAACACTATTTTGTGTCCAGTCATCCAAAATCCCAGGGAAAAGCTTCTCTGCAATACAAATATTTAACATCTTTCTGTTACAAGCATTCTTTTGGATGATGTATTAGTCAGAGAATTTAAGTTCTCAAAAAGAAAGAGCTGTTTTGTAGTTATGTGTTTAATATACAGAAAGGAAAAAACCAATAAGGTCCAATTAAACTTTAATTCACGTGGAATCAGTCTACAGTCAGATTTGGGGAAAAAACCCCTAAGTTCTAATAAGGGATGTAACTGAAAATAAAAGTAGAGATTGAAAAATTAGATGTTCTACAAGCGTCTTATTCAGTTTTCTGGCAAAGTTGCCCCACTTATTTGAATGGCATTGCCAACAGGAACTCTTACAAGCATTGACTTTTTTAAGAAATGCCATCAAATATGGTACACAACACATCTCACCTTTATGATTCATGTATAAGAAAATGTAACGTTTAATAACAGGTTGATACATCTTATTTTCTATAACAGGTAAGCTAAAACATTGCGTGTTCTTATTTATATCTCCTGCCATTGAATGACAACAACAGTAAGGTCTAAATTACATAGTAAAAAAAATGGTCTGAAATGGGACAAGATGAAAAGGCGCAGAGTCAAATGTCAACTATTATTTTCTTCAAAAAGAGAACTAAAGTATTTTCTTCAAAGCAAGCCAGAAATACTTAAGACAAATGCATATAAAATCAATGAAAAAGCGAGCCCTGAGCACAAAGTGGATGATTACCATAAATTTAAACAGAAATAACTGTTCAGAAGTCCCTTACCAAAAAAAAAGAAAGATCCTGTAATCTCATTCTGTGATTATTAGAACTAATTTAGAGATTGACTAGAAGTTTAGTTACAGAGTAAAATGCTGGCTCAAAACTATGGAACAGTGTGAAAATAAATATTGTATTTGCGTTTGTTGAGACTATCCCAGATAAGTAAATCATGTGACATTCTTTGCATATTTAAGTACTCAGAAAAATGTCTAGTCCATAACTAAGAGCATATAAACAGATTTAGAAGAAAAAAAAAAGGTAAACTTGAAATTTTTTTACTTACTGGTTTACCATGTTGTCTGCCTCCAGAATATGAGCCCTGTAAGAAGTCAATCAAACATCTATTAGTTCAATGAAAAAAAATCTTCTATCACTGTCTTGAGACAATTTCTGCAGTATGTAGTATGAATTTATTTGGATGTTATTTAAACAAAAAGTAACTGGGGTATGTAAAACTTAAGCTATCTACTGGACACCAAAACAATGGCAATTTGCTATTCTGAATCAAGATAGCAGTGTTATGAAATACAGCATAGCAATTATAGTTTTATGCAGAGCAGTGTAAGAATTCTGTGTAAGAATTACTGTAAGAATTGTAACCAATTCTTTTATTCAGCATGCTTAAACAGCTTTAATTGATATTACCTCAGCTATTCAAGCTCACTAAAATGGCCTAATGAATGTATACTTCAGCATCAAGTAACTGACCTGATCCAGACAGTACAGGGAAAAAGTTAGGAGTGATGGAAAAGGAAAAAAAAAAAATATTCACCTGCCCACCATACTGGCTGCTTCCTGAAGGAGATCCCTATTAAAAAAAAAAAAAAAAAAAATTCACAGGAAACTTAAGTGCTTACACATTGGCAGAATAACAGCAGTTACTTTTTTTTTTTCTTCTGTGCAGAATGAAATATCACAGAAGGACCTTTTGACAGGAGATCTCAGTAGGGATCTGGAAAGTATATTAATCTAAAGAGATGCAGTGAAAGACTTCTGACTTAATTCCAGTAAGTTCCCTAACAGTTGAAAGTAGTAAATTTGGCAAACAGTCACAGAACATCTGCTAAGACTATTCTCTGACATAAATATACAGATATAAAGTGTCTTTAAGTATGGCTCTGTTCAAGAGAAAAAAAAAAAAGATCTACTTTATTAGTGACTTTCTGCTAGGTCAAACGTGTTGAGAGAGCACCATGTGTATTATTGTAAGAGCATCCTTATTATTCCAAATAAGTTGGTAAAAATTTGTTTTGCAGCTGTGAAAATCCTCTCCATGCTACAGGAAATGATCCTATTAATAAAGTGATACTGAACTCAAATGCTTTCCAATGGAGTAAAAAGAAATTAAGTTATTTTTTAGTATAGCAGAGTGAAACATTGCGAACAGAATAATACTAATGAAAAATATGTTTCACCTTCTTATTACATAACCATCCATCACATCTGTTAACTATTTGGGCTAGTAAGATTTCGTGATCAGTGACAAACTACTAAGTCTATAAAAGGTACATAGGGAGCTGCTTACAGTAAGAGACTCGAATTGCAGCTGAAGATGAGGAAAGTAGTATTATTGTGGGTAATGCACCAGAATTTATCTTTTCAAAGCAATATCTATTGGTGTATTTTGTACCAAATTTCTAAGTATTTAATCTAAACAAATACAAAAAAAAAAAGGATAATTTCAATATAATTGAAGACTAAGACAGAAAATAGATTTTGAACTGGTGTCATAGCAATGTGAAACTGAAACATAAAAGTGGTTAATTAAAATTATCACTTGAGATAAGAGGCATTCTGAGGTAAAAACCCTAAAATTATGATCTATCCAGTTTGTTTAAATTGAAGTTTGTTCATGCTACCCCATTTCAGTTACTGAGAAACAGTCCCTGTTTTCAGATATTTACTGAGAGTAAAACGATGCTGAAAAATGGACTGGCAGTATATGCTCTGCATCATATTTTTCATTTAATAAATCGCAAGTAGGAAGAAGATCTTGAAAACAAAGAAAAGTTGCTTGCCTGTCCACCGTATTGACTGCTTCCAGAATACGATGAACCCTGTGAAAAGAATGCGACATTTCTGTACAAATTTTTTTAAAATATTATCTGGCATCAGAAAAACCTGTACCTAATCAGTGTCACTCATGACACTGATTAACTGGAAGAAATTTACACAGTTATTAATGCAGTAGAAAATGGCTACTTATCCGCACATCATATTAGTGGTTTAGGCAATGAGATGAATCCTGTGAATTATTCTTCAGCATTTTTGGGGGGTAAGAAAGCTTCTATAACTACAAAGTAAAATCTTGGCTCTAGTATATAGAAAGATCAGGAGAGATTCAATAAAAACCACATGCACTCTCTGGAATTATTGTCCCTATCTCTGTGACTAAACTGAAGTCAATAATTAAAGGCTTCTGGGCAAATACGGCAACTAAGCCATGTTTGTTCCTGGGGAGCTGAGCTCTGTAAATGTTAAAGACAAATTGCCTACCGGTCCACCATGGTAGCTGTTTCCTCCAAAAGAGCCCTGTATTCAACAAAAAAAAAAAACCCCAATGTTTACTCTGTATTAAATTTAATGTCATGCAGAGGAAAAACAAGAGAACATATTGACCTATTGCAACGATCAAGTAATTTACACTGACTACTAGTATCCCTTTCTGTTTGGTTGATTAAACAAGTAAAGGCTTTAGTTTCGATTCACCCTTACTCCTTGAGATTATTTGCTTGCAGAGAGAAGTAAGCTGGTAATTTATATGTTGCTTTCAGCACTTCTGAGAATCAGAAGTGGCATATATACCATGAATGGTATACTTATGGCATGTGGATTTTTCATAATCCGAGAAAGAAAAGTAGTCATCTAAGCAATTTTGACTATATTGAGACAACAGATAACTGAACCCTCCCCTCAAAAGTAAATAAGCTTAATTTCAGCAAAAGAGTGGGGGGCTTTGTTTTTTAAAGTATTTAAAAAAGTATAGGGAATATACTAATTAGACAGAAAAATGGAAATAACTTTTTAAGTGTGTTGCTCTGCTCCCACTTGGAAGCATTTTGGGCTAAGATTTTAAATCTAAGTTTCTCTAGTTCTATCATACTGTTAATAACCATCATAAGAAAAGCATTATTACACACACGTGTCCAAAACCCAGCAGATATACGATGAGATATTTGGGAAACAGGTTCTTAGAAAAGTTCCAGGCCTCTCTTACAAACCAAAAGAAATTACATGCTTTGAAGCAGTTTTTCATGTCTGGATATTTTACAGAATTAGGACTAGTCTTCCTTTAACACAGACACTGGAGAACATTACTACTTGTTTAATCCAGGGTGGGGAAAGTGCAATTTATTTCCCACGTATTTCTTTGAAAATAGAAATTTATCTGAGTAGCTAGTTTTGAATATAATACTACAGTTGCAAGTCACTTAATGTTTTTGTCCTTAGCAGGTTCAAAATTTCTCATTTTAGCACAATGTGAAAAAAACTTTGATCACACATATAAATTCACATACAAAATTATTTCAAGAAATGAAGTTCCTTGGGAATTTTCCAGTATGTATGCATACTATGAAAAATATACAAAGACAAAGAATACTTACTGCACTTCCACCAGGGCACACACATCCACCCTGTATAAAATACAACCAAACTTATTTTCCCAAATCTATGACTGGAAGAAGCCTCTGAATTAGTAAATCAAACTCGCATTCTGCTACTGCAAGAAAACGGACTATAAAATCCTGCCCATAGACTCACCAAGCTCCATCTAAAAAGTAGTTTCTTTCTCTCTCTACTGTCCTTTCAGGCTAGCTGTGCACTTACTGGTCAGATTTTTAAATATAATCTTCTAATTTCTCATTTAAAATTTACAGGAAAAACCTTACTCACCAAAAAGATGAGTAAAAAATTCTAAGCAGTACTACAAAAAAATATTTTGGATTTTCTTTTTTCTTAAAGAGGCCAGAGCACCTGGAATACATGCACTATTCTTTCATGCTACAGATGTTACAGAAAATACTAAAGATGACTTCCAGTGGAGGCCTACTAGTGATTTCCACTCCGATAAAACTAACTGAGAGGTGGCCAGGAGTTCACTATTCAGTGTCTCACTTTCCACGTTCAATCCACATGAAACATGTAAGAAAAACGTTTAGCACCAAAGCAGGTACAGATACTCAACTACAACTGCCATTCAGACAGTTACTACTGGCTACTCTGGCCTGTGGGATGTCTGAATAACAGAAAAGGAAAATAACGTGTTACTGAGACACTGGGTAAAATGAAGACTGGTGAAGGAAAATAGTTCCTGTGAAGGAAAGGTACGCAAAGTAAATTGTGAGTGCCTGACACTAGCACAACTAAACGGTGTGGAGAAAGAAAAGCGTACCTGTCCACCATACTGGCTGCCTCCCGAAGAATAGCCCTGGAAAAAATGAGTAACTAATTATTCCTGTGTTACTGAGTAATATTCCCACTTGTTCTCTGTGCTCATTAGTCTTTCAAATTGCTTCTGTTTAAATAAAACAACAAAAATGGGCTTCTTAGAACCATGCGCTGTTTAAGGAAGTATTTCCATGCAGTCACATAGGCCCTTGTATCGTTTGCTCACATCATGATCAGACATACCAGACAGACCCATACTTAGCAATCCTCTTTCAGTCTGTGCTTTCTCAGAATGTTCCTTTTTTTCTTTTTTCTTTTTTTCCACAAAAATATGGGTTAGTTTTCCTAATGAACCGTGTACCAAAACTGCAAATACTATGAAAGTAGAAATTTTACCTGTCCACTATACTGGCTGCTTCCTGAAGAAGCTATACCCTAAAGAAATGAGAAAGCATTTATACTTGTTGCACATTCTTTAACTTATGACCTGTCACAGAAAAACACACTTTTATTTGTCTTCATGGATTTAAGCCTCACAGGAATGCGAACACTTATTTTATAACCTTACTGAAATCTATTGGCCTTTACAATGGCTACACAATAAAGCTTAAATCAAAGTCAGCTTCAGGCAGGTGTGAGTAGTGCTGCTGCACTGGATTGCGTGCTCAGGGCAGCCTCCTATGTTTTACTTGCCTGAGTGGGCTGACACAGCAGAAGGTCATATATTCATCTATTCTGCCTAAACACCGTTTTGCTGTAAGCCACCCCTTTATAAAATAGTCTGTTTTTCACAAAGCAGAAAAAGAGAGAAAGGTGAACATTGGAAAAAACAACCCATAAATAGAAAAACAATTCTCACCTGTCCTCCATAATGGCTGCCACCTGAGTAAGATGGACCCTGAAGCAAAGGTGCCAATTATTTCTCTATCAAAAAGCTTATTTAAGGGTTTTTGAAAGAAAGACTACTTTCTTTCTCTGTTGTACAATGAAAGATTACAGAAAGATAAACACTTGACCTATTCCTTTATGTGTTCTATGCAAATTAGGGATGGTCTGTAACATATGAATCTTCCATAATACTGATCATAAGCTATTAGGATTATATACCTAGTCTATACCTAGACTGTATTTGGACTGAAAATTACTTTCTCCATGAATTTGCTCTCCAATAAATCTGACAATAAATATTTTCAGATGCCAAGGACGAGTTTGTTGGGGATTTCACTCCATATTAAAGGCTATACCACTAGGCAACACTAGGAACCCTATCCATCATCTTTCATTTCACAAGGGCATGGAACACCTCTTAACAACTCCTGACCTTCTCCCTTGTTGCCCTCCTGAGACACACTGCTCCTCTGATATCAACTCGTATATTGCATTTTGCTGAAGGAAGTGAGGTATTCCACAGGTTAAGGTAGAAGAGGAATGCAGTCTGCTTCCAGCCGCTCCTTACTGTTACAGATAAGAAACCATGACAGCAGCAGAAGGGAAATGGGTCCAGAATGAGGGCAGGTCAGAGAGTAGAACAAGGCCAGAACTGCGTTTACTGTGATACAACAGAAGTACTGGCCCTTCATAGTTTTTGTATGGTTTCAGATCACATATCTTTAGATACCTGGTCATCTATTACTAGATTAACAGAGTTTACTGAAAATATTATTTTTTTGCAGTCAATAGAGAAGTACCAAGTTTTGATGTGGAAGCTGGGTGTTAGGATAAGGATTACACAGTAGAAGATTCTCACCTGTCCTCCATACTGGCTGCCTCCTGAAGAAGGTGAACCCTGAACAAAAAGAATTAAATGATCTCTACATCCATGTCATAGTACCCCTTTAAACCATGCTCCATATGAAGGAGAGGTACCTAATTTATTCCAGTGGAAAACTGAGTGGACTGAACCAGACTGTGCAAAAAGGAGTAAGACTCATCTGCCTTTACCATAATGCACCAGAAATTACATCTCCTAAAAACTCTCCTGTGGCTTTGTATCACATACATTTATAACTACTGTATACCTAGCAATAAATTAAATAAAACATGGGGAAAAAATCCATCTCCTTAAAATGTTCTTTTACACAGAGAATTATGAAGTCTCTTGGATAAAGTAGTAAACACTAGGATGGAAGAATTCTCACCTGTCCGCCATGATAGCTGCCTCCTGAGGAAGGTGAACCCTGAATATCAACAAAAAAGGAAACTGAAACTTCTTTACACCCATTTCACAGAATCACAGAATCATTTCATGAAGCTTTTAAAGATTTTGGTCAGCTTCATGAAGTACTAATTTATTTCAGAAAGACATGACCTCTAGTCCCACAAATTTAATGAGCCAATTTGAGTCAACCATGCATTTCACATTCTATTTTTTCTTAGTCATACATAATGGTCTTCATCTGAACTTGTTTTGTTTAATCACCATAGCACCACAACACTACAGAGAAATATTTACTGAGAAGATTTTAGACTAAGATAAATAAAGCTAAGGTAGACAGCCAGGTAGACGATGAATAAACTGCAAGCTTGCATAGGTCAAAACTACAAAAGTGGGGACTATTAATGCTTACTTGTCCACCATAATGGCTGCCTCCATAGGAAGATGGGCCCTGGAAAAATATTGAAAATCAGTCATTTCTGAATATCTAATTCACAGAGACGAGCAGCAAAGACACCTGTATTTTGTTACTTGACTGTTTGTTACCTTCCCAGAATAAACTCTATATTTTTGTTTTCCTTGAATTCACAATATTACTACAGAGAATAGATCACTATAAAGTTTCTTGAAATATTAAATTGAGATAGCTATCTGGATAATTCTTTACTTGATAAGAGTCAAATAATGGTAAACCAAATATAGCATATAAAATATTAAAAGTAAGAGCTTACTTGTCCACCATACTGGCTAGCTCCAGAGGAATATGAACCCTGTAAAGAATACCAAATAAGTGAATTACTTGCTGTATGATTTCCTTAAAACAAAACATGACACTCCCAGGACAATAGGAGCAAGACAGCAAGGTAAGAGTGAAGGCAGGCAAGCAGGACTTTCAGTATGCATTAATAATAATAACTAGAGTTCAAGCCTTACAACTTGGGGAAATACCTGAATTCCTAAGCAAGGGTGGAAGGCAAAACCCCCTACTGCTTTGTTTGTGTGACTTGTTGGGAAGGTTAAGGCAGCATTCTTTTGAGTTCTTTTTCTACTCATTTCTGTAGAACGGCATTTCTTTATTTGGAAAGCTAAATCCCGGACCAAAGCTAGCAGTGAAAGTTTGGCTACCTAACAGGACTATGAAAACCAAACTAAGCAAGTTTACTGAAACTCCATACAAGAAATCATCTCTTTAAAGAGGGGAGATTGGATTCACTTTTTCTTCTTAATGGAATTAGGTCCACTAGGAATCAAAAATGCTACAGTTTGATTCGGTCTTTCCCCACACCTATTTTTTGTGTGAGCTTCATTATGTAAGTTTCACAAAACCAAGGGCACTATTTGCTAAAAAAGCCATCATGTATAATTTTTAGGACATCAAACTCAATGATGAATTTCATTTACTAAGTTTTTGCTCTTTAAACATAGTTCCCATATGAAAACTGAATTTAATCGAGTGTGTGAATAACCATCATTTTCAGAAGTGGCAAGCTGGGTGTCCTTCTGGAATGAGTGCTTACTTGGCTACTGTACTGGCTGCCTCCAGAAGATGATGAGCCCTGGCGGTGGGGGGGATAAAAAGAAACCAGTTATTTTTCTCTAACAGAACTATTTAAAAGCAAAACTTCTTGAAGGCCAGCAGTATGTACATTTATATTTTAAACTTTTTTTGCTTGGGTTTAAAATCCACTCAAAACGTAAAATGTAGCCTTCCCTACTTTGTTAATACATCTAAAATTTACTATGTACCTGTCCACCAGAATGGCTGTCCCCAGAGCCTTTTCAGAAAGGAAATACCAGCTATTTCACTTCAAAGGATCTGACTGGACAGGCCACTTATTTCTTTCAGTTTAAAATCGGCACACTGAAGAATGACATCCCCACAAAAAGCTTTTAATATTCATTCTTACAGAGTACTACCTTTTAAGGTACTACCTTTTGAGTACTCTGAGCTTCCACAAGATCTGCTAAGCTCATAAATAAATGAAACTGTTTTGTGTTTAGTATATAATGTCAAGCATCTATCAGAAATGTGTCCTTCATAAGGAATCTTAACTGTGTAAAATGACTTTTCAATTGCCCTGTAAAGAAGACATTAAAGACAATGTTCTGAGGTGGGCTGCAACATGTAGCTGGGGGAGAACCAAGACCTACATTCAGTATGCAAAAGCCATTCTCCCATGCTGAGGTACTGGGTGCATCTGCGTGTTTAAGCATAAACCAGGAGTGTGCCTTTGAGACCAATCTCCTGATAGTCCCCACTCATTGTAGTTTGTTTTGCATCATGGAGTGGTCTTGGAATCAATTAATCGGATGCCTTTCAGATTAAACTAGATTGTAGAATGTCAGTAAAAAAAACATACAAAAAAACAATCAGTCCCAATTGGATGTTTCAAAGGAAACAAATTCTGACATCAATAATATGAAGAATGTAGAACACAGGTGGGTAAGAAAATTTTCCTGACTGCAGATATATACACATTCTTCCTTCCTACAAGGGAGCACAAGACCAGTCCTTTTTATCATAATATTAATTTTTGTATGGTACTTGTATGTAGCTGTGTTCAAGTCAACTTTATATCAGTTAGCAGTCTGGTAACAATGCCAGAGTTGTGTGCTAGATACAAAACCACCCAAATATTTTTTCTCCCTTTAGTGCAGCACATACAGAGCTCCAGTGACATACATACATGGCACGACTTTCTAACACATGAACAGAACTGGTCTTGGGAATGCTGTAAACAGGTCTCCTGCAAAAGAGTTCTTATCCATATGAGAGGGCTGGCATCATTAAATTACTGATCTAGGAATACTAACCTTTCTTACAGTAAATGATCTAACAGGAATACAAATGTATAAATCCATGTCCTTAGGGGCTATTTTGATATAATTCCAAGGAAGTCAATGGAACTTACTCCTGAGGTAAATACTTATCTTGTTATGTACCTGCTTTTATGCCAAACAACATTTTTCACTTCTCTTTGAATGAATACCATTTCAAATGGAAAGAGAAACAGTGCTGCATGAATGTCCTGTGTGTGTTTTTAATTGTAAAACTAAGGTAGGTTATTTTCAGAAGTGTATGACTTAATCTATTTGGTACTGATTCTTTTTAACACCTCTAGCCATTATATTGACAAAACAAACACACTTAAAAGCTGATGAACAGTGCTTACATTTGCAGAGGAATCACTTCTGACTAAGGTAGGGGATCCACCCTGTAAGGGGGGAAGAAAACAAAAAAGAAAAATTAGGCTTTGTCTTTGATCATAAATTAAACAAAACCTTAGAATGCTGTTCTATGATATTTTAATGGAAGAATGTCACTGTCTGAAATTAAATTACACTTACACTTCGCTTACTTTTCTTAATTTGCCAAGATAGCAAATAGTCTTTTTTGTCCTGGAAGACCATAAATCACAAAGTCTCATTTTGTAGCTACCCATGACTCATTGTCTAGAAAATAAGAACACTGCCCAAGGTGCACGAATATCCTTTACATACTAGATGTTGATTGACCACACATGATTTGCTTTGGAAAGCATGCATTACCCTATTTCACAGTCTTTAAATAATTTCCTATGGACTTAAAAGCACAAATAAGATGTGGCTCAGTTTTGTTTTATTTTGGTTGTTTTTTTTTTTTTTAATTTGGTAAACATTGATTTCTCAGAGAACTTCTTATGGTTGGCAATTTTGTAGATGATATTATTTTAGCTTCCCTTCATGATAGATCTTTTGTCAATTAATTCTGCTATTCAATGCAATCAATTTTTTTTTACTTTTTTTTTTTGAGAAGAGGTATACATCTCTCTATATATTTTATAGTAACACCTTGCTGCCAACTTTGGTGGTTCCTGGGTTGTAAACACAAATAGTGTGGCCAGCAGGACTAGGGAAGTGATCATCCCTCTGTACTCAGCACTGGTGAGGTCCCACCTTGAATACTGTGTTCAGTTTTGGGCCCCTCACTACAAGAAAGACATTGAGGTACTGAAGCGCATCCAAAGAAAGGCAATGAAGCTGGTGAGGGGTCTAGAGCAAAAGTGTTATAAGGAGCAGCTGAGGGAACTGGCATTGTTTAGCCCGGAGAAAAGGAGGCTCAGGGGAGACCTTACCACTCTCTACAACTACCTGAAAGGAGGTTGTAGAGAGGTGAGCGTCAGTCTCTTCTCCCAAGTAACAGGTGATAGGACAAGAAGAATTGGCCTCAAGTTGCATCAGGGTAGGTTTAGATTGAATATTAGGAAAAATTTCTTCACCGAAAGGATTGCCAAGCATTGGAACAGGCTGCCCAGGGAAGTGGTTGAGTCACCATCCCTGGAGATATTTAGAAGATGTGTGGATATGGTGCTTAGGGACATGGTTCAGTGGTAGACTTGACAGTGTTAGGTTAACAGCTGGACTCAATGGTCTTAAAGGTCTTTTCCAATCTAAATGATTCTATGATTCCGAATTCTTCATCTTGGCTTAATGAGAAATAACTCCTACCATGTCAGTAATATGTAAGTCACCAAAAGAACAATGAATATAAAATTAAGAGTACATTCAAATAAATAAGTTAGAAATAAATAGGACCACAGATAATTTTCCAGTTAAATAATTCAGTAAAAGAAAATGTGTAATGAACAAATAACACTTACAGAACTTGCCCCAGAACAATCACATCCACCCTGTAAAGAATGCAGAAAATATTTAAGATATCAAGAGCATAGGACTGAAAGGGACTCCAGTTACCAGTCAAATTATTTCTACCATCTCAGCTATGCAAGCCATAAAGTTACATTCATAACTCCCCAAGTGCCCAACTTTTAGAAATTAGTCTATTTTTTGTTCTCTTCATCCCATGCAACTATTCCTTCACTTATTACTCTGATGGGGAAAAAACCCTTATAATTTTGTTATCTGCAATCTCTACCTTAAAAACCTTACTCACCAAAAAGATGAGTAAAAATTTCTGAGTAGTACTACAGAAATTGTGCCCCAGCCCCCACCCCTTCCCTTTACCCAAGTGGCCAGAGCACCTGGAATACATTCAGTACTCTTTCGTGTTACAGATATTGCAGAAAAGAGGTGATTCCTACTCTGATATAACTGAGAGGTGGCCAGGGATTCACTTTCCACATTCAATCTGCGTGAAATGTGTAAGAAGAAAAACGTTTAGCACCAAAGCAGGTACAGATACTCAACTACAACTGCCATTCAGACAGTTACTACTGGCTACTCTGGCCTGTGGGATGTCTGAATGACATGGAAAAAGAAAATAATGTGTTTTTGAGGCTTTGGGCCTGTGGGATTTGGGACAGTGGTGAAGGAAAATGGTTCTTGTGAAGGAAAGACGCAAAAGTAAATTGTGAGTGCCTGACACTAGCACAACTGAAAGGCGTAGAGAAAGAAAAGCATACCTGTCCACCAGACTGGCTGCTTCCTGAAGAAGTTGAACCCTGTAAACGTTATATTTTCATTTAAAAAAATCCTTGACATGTATATTTGATTAGAACATATTGTCTTTTACTCTCTAAACTACATTTGAAAAGATCTATCTGGTTAGGAAACCAATTTAATCTATAGAAAGATCAATGAGGATGAAAAAACCCCATGGTAGTCTGGAAACTTAGGTATTAACAATCTGGTAATATTTTCTTGAAATATATACATTGGGGAAAAAAACCAAACAAAATAACACAACACTGAAGAATAATTTCCCACCTGCCCACCATACTGGCTGCTTCCGGATGAGGATGAGTCCTGAAAAAAAAGAAAAATAACTTAATTTATAGTTTTTTAAAAATAATTATAATAAATTTCTATTTTTAAAATAGAAATTAATACAAAATATTTATTACTTTCATTTGTTTCCTGGTGTTCGAACATCAGTTAACACATGAATTGTATTTTGCCTCTGCTTACATGTGGACTTTTACATAGAGATATATAAGGAAAAGGTGTTTGAGTTCCAAATGAATCTTACTCCCAGATAAAAAATTGCTATAATACAATATTAAGGTTATTTAAGGTTATTTATAACAGATACGTAAGGTCAAAAATACAAAGAGTTAGTATTTACCTGTCCACTGGAGTAGCCACCACCTTGAGAAGATGATCCCTGCAGAAGGAGACCAAATTTATTTTTGTTTAAAATGGCTCCTGGGAAACAAGACTATATTGTTGAATAGTCATGCACACTTTTTTTTTTTCCCCCATTATTTTTTTAAACAGTTTGCCATTTGGTTTCACAAGACATGATGACAGATGTCATAAGAAGTTCTATGAGATAAACAGTTGGGTATAATTTACTCCTCAGGATAATTTTTAAATAGAAGAGCCATTTTGGAATGGAACTGCAAATAATGAATAAAATAGATGCTTACATGTCCACCTGACTGGCTGCCTCCTGGGGAATAAAAATCCTGGAAAAATGTATTGAAATTACATGAAAAAAACAAAAACTTCCTTTCTTTTGTAGTATGGAAAGATCAGGATGGAAGCTGAACACTACCTCTCCACATTCCTGAATTTTCTCTCATGGATTGTTCAAGAACAACAAAAAATGTCTTTCTGTATAAAACAGCACATGACCCTTTATGCCTGCTGATAATTGCTCTTTTGGTGAAAGATATTCTTTTGTATACAACGATTAAAGAGTTCTCCTATCTCCAACAAAGTAATTTCTCAGTCTGTGTCATTTAATTCTTATTAAAATAAATAAAATGGGTGCCATGTAAAAATAACGGGAAAATGGAAGCACTCATAAGTCAGTCATGCAGCACAACAAAACAGAGAGTTTAACTTAGAATAAATGCTGGACAAATCATGGTACTGAAGCATTTTGCAGTCAGGCAATGCATAAAAAAGCACAGGAACTTGAACAAGTAAATTGTAGTACTGCGTTTGCCAGTTTGAGATTCAAGAGCACACCTCAGCACCAACTAGGATTTCTAGCAGTACTTTAACACTTTAGCCATATTGTCATTCCCTCTGTGCTTGAGGACTTTCTATCCCACACTGGAAGCTGCCACACCACCACTTTATGTGGCTAGTAATTGCCAAGCACTGTGTCAGACACCTTGGCAATATGTAAGGAAGGAATGCTTACCCGTTCACTCTGCCGGCTGCCAGATGGCGAGCTGGAATACTAAAAAAATATTAGAATCTAGTTATTGCATGGCAAATATTTCTATTTTTTTCTAAGCGAGGGTGGAAGGCAAAGAAAACTACTGCTTGTTTGTGTGGTTGGGAACACTTAAGATGTAGGCTGTAGGATAAGCAGCATTCTTTCAAATTCTTTCTCTGCTCATTTCTGGAGAATGGCATTTCTCTATTTGGAAAGCTGAATCCTGATACAGTGTAATAAAGAAATGAGATCACATGTCTATGCTATTTCCTCTTAGAATGTTATTGGGGAAGACATCAGCACTTTAAAAGCTGTCTTGGTTCCTGTAAGACCTCAGCGGCACTCAGCAATGTCGTTATACCTTAGGTTTTTTCATACCTCAGTTTCTTTCAGAGGGCCTTGGGGCCCTCTGTGGTATCATATTTTAGCTTTGCTGAATATCCATAAAAAGATTTTGATACAGAAACTGTGTGGAAACTAAAGACACACTACACTGGTGGCTGAAGCACACAGCTGAATTAATAAAAATTTGTGGAGACCCATTTTCTACTAACCAGGACACTGGAAAACAGGCTTATTAGAAATCCAGGTAAAGTACAATTACTCAAGACTCTGAGAAAATGAGACATTAAACTTTAAAAGTTTTATAAACAGCTTCACCAGAATTAATAGGAAATATATTTTAGTCAGGAGGAAATGCATGTTCTTAAATAGAAAAGCAAGCAGTTCTCACCACACTGCATGAAAACAGACCGTTCCTATGCAATATATAGATGAAGGAACTTGAATCTTACATGTCTGGCATTGGAAAAACACAAATGAAGTGTAGTGTGAATTGGAGATGGAAAGAGAAGGAACTAGTCTGTGCAGTGTTTGATAAAGGAAGTTGTATTGTAGAAAAAGAATAAAATGAGATAATGATTAAGGGTCAAGTACAATGCGTTTTCTCAAAGAACCAAGGAAAAGTTTAATTTAAAATAAATCTCTATTTTAAGAGCAATTAAGTTTGAAAGTCTTAATTTGTGGGAATTGTTATGAGAGTCCAGAATAGTACACATACATGGAATGTACTATTAAGGAAATAAATCACAAAAAATAGCCCTTAAGAACAAGAATGGCTGATCTGAGATATTGATAGTACTGTTCTTGTAGTTAAATTAGTGTTACTGTATTAAATTCACTCAGTGAAAATGTAGCCAAATTAAATTGCTGGAATTAAGATGTATCTGGTTGTTTTATGTACCATGAGCATATACTAATATTTAGTTTCAATGGAAATTGTGAAATAAAGGGAGAGAGCTTCCTTTGTAAATGCTACTTCTAATAACTGATTAAAAAAAAGTATGTTACAAGTCAGAACTGTTGTAACTGCAATTTTAATTTGTGCAGTTCCTGTCATACCATAACACAATAATGTGACATAATTTAAAGCTACATTTTCCTTTATCTATAGAAACAATATAATTTCAGAGAAGGTATTACAGAAAATTACTAGACAACACAGATGATTAGAATGTACTATGAAGGAGCTCTTGAAGATAAGATGATAAGCTAAGGTAAAGGTCCATGTGAGCACCTAGACACTTTAAGAGGTAGTAAATTCTGATATTGATATACTTGAGAAGAAATGCTTACACTGTCATCAGGTTCACTGGCTCCCATGGAAGGTGAATCCTGTAAAATAATGAAAAAACATTTATTTTCATATCATATGCATATCTTATAAAATCTTATTTGTGGAGAATATAAAATATAAGAATAAAAATAACCAGCCACTTAGAATCTCCAACTTTACCTAAACCAGGGAATGTGCAAGAAAAGAAAAAATACATAACTTTACTTGTTGCTTAAGCAGAAGTAGTTAAAAAAAAAACAACAACCCTCCTTGTAAATATCCATTTTATAATGAAAAGTTTTAGATAAAGTTTATTTGGAAAATTAACCATTCTTTAAATTATCTATGCTTTCTTTCTAGATCCTGCCCTAGAAGTAGCAACATGACACAAATTTCTATGAAAAAGCGATCTGGATTATATGTCTTATTATTTTTAATAAATAATTCTATATGACTTTGGCTGGTTAAAATGTATTGCTAAACAAAACATAAGATGGTCCCTACAGAATGATCCCACAATGAGATTTACATCAATAAATACCGACTTCAAATATAGTATGTGCATTCCCCTAGACTTTCAACAAAATATTTTCCTTTTGATTGAGCTAATGCATGAACAATAAAGTAGTTAAAGCATTGAATAGTTACAGTGGCATAGTAAGTAGGATAGTGTATATAGTGCATCACCTTCCCTCCATTATGGAAGCATTTGGAGTTGTAAAGGGGTAAATAAAAGTCAAGAGAAACAAAGGGTAAAATGGCATTTCCATGGTCGTGACGTAAAAATAATTGAAATATGGAACTCAGTACACATAAGAACCAACACAACAAGCTTAAGCTTTTGATGTATGAGACAAATATTTACCTGACCATAACCTCCAGTACCACTAACTGTGGAAGATCCAGCACCACTGTATGTAGAAGATCCACCCTGTTCAGAAAACACAGATCTTTTACATATTGCAAGGAGACTTTTTTTTTTTTTTTTGACACTTACTATAGGGATCTCCTTCTGGGGAGATTTTAAAAAAATGAATGTATTTAGTTATCAGAATGGCTACTGGGCAACTCATAGTTATGTCCCTGAAAAACACTAACATATTTTTAACTAAAATTCTATTTCCACTTTTGAAGAGACCTTCATCTTGCAGGTAATTCAAAACTAGCATTGTTGAAGAGAATAAACTTTAATGGTTGAAGGCATCTCACTTTTTACTTCCCTACAAACTTTCAGGCTACTTAGTTAAAAGCATATGCAAATTCACTCTGCAAATAAACAAAAACACCTTCATCAAAATATAGTGAGAGCCAAATTACAGAATATATCTGTATATAGGAGCCAGGGTACTAGCCCTCAGCACCCTTTATAAAAAGAGGAAGAAAAAAAAAAAAAAAAAAAAAAGAGTTTTTACCTGACCATAAGATTCACTGCTGCTGTCATAGACAGAAGACCCTCCCTGTACAGAAAATAAATAAAAAAAAAGTTTATTATTTTGGTTCCCTCAAGAAAGAGTTTTCCTTCTTTCAAGGGCAGTATAGGAAAGAAGATAACAGAAATCTGTTATCTTTACAAACGAGGAAGAACACTTACCTGTCCGTAAGATCCACCAGGATAGAAGGAAGACCCTCCCTGTACAGAAAACACAAACATTTACTGTTTTGTAGTAGAAATGTTCACTCAAGGAAGACTTTTGGAACGCTCGTATATACGCAGAGTGCCCAGAATATTTACCTGGTTACCAGAGTAAGAGCTGTGGGAAGAACCTGGGCCGTCCTGAAAGAAAAACACAGACCGTTTATTTTCTTGCAGACAAGGCGAGTGTTTAAATACCAGTGTATCCGGTTCTCACTGCACACGCTTTCTCCCAATTCTGACCTAACTTTTATGTACCTAAATAAAAATCAAGACCAATATTGTTCGAGTGGAAGAAGCCTTCCACCGGTAATTTTCTTAGCCTGCTGAAATTTGAATTCTGCAAGGAAACTGCGGATACCATTCTGCACTGTTCTCTGTCAAACCTCACACCACTAGGTTACATCAGGGTTAAGTTAAGTTTTCTACTCTAGGAGAAAACTGTCAGGTCTGCAATTATCGTATGTCATGGCACCCACAATATCGGGAGTGAAGGAACCAGGATGATGGGAGTCTGTGCTATCCTCCCGGTGAGGGAGGAAGAACAACTACCTGTCCATAGGATCCTCCAGGGTAGAAGAAAGGACCTCCCTGTGCAGAAGACAGAATGGGTTATTGGTTTATATTTGGCTACTCCTTCAGGGGAGGTTTTAGATGGAGCTTCTGAATAGGGCATTTTATCTGAATGTTTACCTGGTTACCAGAATATGTGCTGTATGAAGAACCTGGGGCTCCCTGAAATGAAAACACAGACTAGCTATTTTCTTGCAAACAGGATGGTGTAAATAGCAATGTACCTGACTCTCGATGTAGGCCAATATTGTTAAAGAACTTTTTATCAATGATTTTCTTAACTGGATGAAAGATCATTCCATGGAAGCATTTAATGTTTTGTAGTAGAAATGTTCACTCAAGGAAGACTTTTGGAACGCTCGTATATACGCAGAGTGCCCAGAATATTTACCTGGTTACCAGAGTAAGAGCTGTGGGAAGAACCTGGGCCGTCCTGAAAGAAAAACACAGACCGTTTATTTTCTTGCAGACAAGGCGAGTATTTAAATACCAGTGTATCCGGTTCTCACTGCACACGCTTTCTCCCAATTCTGACCTAACTTTTATGTACCTAAATAAAAATCAAGACCAATATTGTTCGAGTGGAAGAAGCCTTCCACCGGTAATTTTCTTAGCCTGCTGAAATTTGAATTCTGCAAGGAAACTGTACCGTTCTCTGTCAAACCTCTCACCACATCAAAGTTAAGTTTTCTACTCTAGGAGAAAACTGTCAGGTCTGCAATTATCGTATGTCATGGCACCCACAATATCGGGAGTGAAGGAACCAGGATGATGGGAGTCTGTGCTATCCTCCCGGTGAGGGAGGAAGAACAACTACCTGTCCATAGGATCCTCCAGGGTAGAAGAAAGGACCTCCCTGTGCAGAAGACAGAATGGGTTATTGGTTTATATTTGGCTACTCCTTCAGGGAAGGTTTTAGATGGAGCTTCTGAATAGGGCATTTTATCTGAATGTTTACCTGGTTACCAGAATATGTGCTGTATGAAGAACCTGGGGCTCCCTGAAATGAAAACACAGACTAGCTATTTTCTTGCAAACAGGCATTTAAGTGAATCCATTTCTGAATTTCTATTCTTTCAAAACAGAGCTTTCAAAAAGGACATTACTGCAATCATTAAAAGGCGGCACTGGTTATTTGTGTTAGAGATAACAAAAACTTTAGCAGGTACTTTTCTGTTCAGGTGAAAAGACCTGAAAGAAATAGTAACTTTTCATTTTACTCTTTCTAATTGCAGAATCCTATGTCATACCTGGCAGGCTCTACAGTGTTATAGATGATCATGACCCTGATAGTGTTTTTAAAAATTGCCAGAATACTCTGAACTTCCAAAGTGTAAATAGGGTTTAGGAGAGCAGATTTTTCAGCTCACCACTTAAAGGAGAAGACTATTTACCAGTACATAACATCCACTATTACTGTCACACCCCCTCTATATACAAAACAGACAAAGTATTATTCTATGGTTGGATTGCTTCCTCAGAGACTATTTGTAGACTGAGCTCTTGTCTTTAGATGAAGCTTAGAGAAAAAGTGGAATAATTGCAGTGTGAGGAATTTGGGGATCCACATAAGGAAACCCACTGTTTCCTTTGAAACAAGATGGTTTAAATATTTACAATGTAGACTTTTAATTTATAATCTTTTTGAGATTTGAAGAGACCTTCATGTAACTCATAGTTTAGAAGAAAGCTTTTTTCAGGAATTTTCCTCCAGGGCTGAAGAATCTTCAAGGAAATAGATGACTGTCTCTTTTACGTAAGATTTATGAATGCTGGTTTATTTATACATATACATCTACCTATACCTTGCTTTTTGCCTTTTTTATTCAAAGGAACGAATGTGCCTACCGTGGCCAATGTGTTTACATGCTAATCTGCCATATGTAGAGGATTGACCCTGGACAGAAAATTAAAATAAGTCCAGACTTTAATTCAGTCTATTCCTTTGCAAAGATCACTGAACTCTACTTTTGCGTGAAGACAAAGATCAAGACTATTGCTATCTAGTTTATGATAAATTAACTCTATCAGCTGATACCATCACAAATACAAGTCTCTCATGTTATAAAGTGGACACATCTGCACTGAGAACTGATTTTCTAACGCGTACAATTTAGATGTATTTTCTTCATGTTGAAAATTATTCTTTGATAGCAACTAAATACGCTCTCCTCCCCTGGCCAAGCTGTGATGCCTTGCTGTTAAAAACTAACTGTACCAATTTAAGCATGCAGAGAAAAAGGCCCTATTAGAATGAAAACTTGCATAAAGACATCAATCTTTTTCCTTGTAAATGGATTTGTTTATATAGCATTACAATCACATGACAAATAAAGAAGTTTTTCCTCAATGACATTTCGATACTAGTTATTTTCATAGACTAGTATGTCTTTGAAAACATGTAGGTCACGATTACTGCTCAGCCTCAATTACATGGAAGAGGCAATATTTTACTGGACCAAAATTACTGTTGCTTGTGTTAATGACAGTTAAGTTCAGAAAGCAGTAATTTCTTTACACAATTAGTTAGTTTAAATAGCATGCTTTTAAATAGAAATAATAATCCACAATATGATTCTTATTGAAATTGAATACTAAAAAAATGTTGCACCATTCAAATGGGCTTACGTAAATACAGCTTCAATGAAAGCTTCAAAAATAAGTTTTCCAGTAGAAGATAGGTGACTTTAAAATCCAAGTTCACCTGGGAAAGCCAGGTGAAGCCAGAAGCCTGGTAAAGCCAGTCTATAGTGCCAATGTAACCACATCCCTTGGTGGTTATGCCTGGCACAGAGGCATTGCTTAAGAGAAGAGTTTATCCAGTGCCACTGATCATGAAACTGCAATGATCCTCTTTATAGCAAAGAACAATTTAAATGTTGATTTAAAGGATTATCTTTTGAAATATTTTTCACATTTTGACATTTTAGTCACAATATTTTATTGCACTGGTGAGAAGGACAAGGAATCTAAACTGGATGCAATTAAATTCTTTGGTTACTACCCGGCATATTGACTGTGGTTTTTGAAACTAATGAATAATTAGCATGTAACAGTCAACTGACAAAGCACTTGGATGACCAAGCATAGTTATAGAAAGTTAGTGACCAAATGGTAATTGTGCAGTTGAAGTGGGACTCATTCTTCCATTTCATCGTATACAATTCTGTCCATACTAATGAAATTATCCATAATGCTTAGTGTTAACCAAGTATCCATATATACTAGGTGATTAATTGAAAATACTCCATTATGTAGATGAAAGTATAAAGTCAGAAAAAGAATTACCTGTCTATTACCACTGCTCCCATCAGGACAAATACAACCACCCTATTAAATAAAAAAAAAAAAAAGGAAACAATTATTGCTTTGTGAAAGTTTAAAATAAAATCTTATTTCAGATGTGAATCTGCATTTAGGGGAAGAAAGACTGTGAGACTACAGAGTAGCTGTGACCTCTCCTATACCTAGAACAAATGAGGGAACAGCATAGCTCTATACATTTAATGTTTGCTTTGGAAGTTAGACTGATACTACATCTCTCAGTGCTATGTCTCAATGACAGATGCCTCATAAAGAGAGAATTATTTGTGTAATCAAGAGAATCACCATTGCGCTCTCACCAATAAACTGTGTGTGAAATTGAAACAGTGTTAAGAAGTGATTTCAGAGAGTCTTTTCAGATAAATTTAATTTGAACTGGGTCATTTCATTTACAATTAAACACATAACATCTACAATCACCTATGCAAAACTATAGGACTTGAACTTGGACTCCCGACTTTAATTAGTTTAATTACCAGGAAGTTACCTGGACAAGACTAGATAAAAATAGAGAAAATCCTGACCTGACTACTCGATCCACCAGTTGCGATAAATGATCCACCCTGTGAAGAAACCAATTATTTTTTATAGAAGCATTTCATCAGAATCAAACGCGTAAAATTATGTAGTGAGAAGTACGGTAACAAACTCTTTTTACTACTTCCCTGCACCGACAAACATTATTCTCTTCAGAACTCTCTGTATGAATCATTGTGAAAACATAAATTTGAATGAAACAATTAGTGACCAGATACAATACACAGGGGATGGGTATCAGGAAAACTAATTAAGTAAACTGTTACTCTCTGGAGCTCACAGATCTGACCCTACTATTGAATTAGACTTCAAATTCTCTGAGACAGAGGACTATCATAGTGTTACATCTACATAATGCTGGGCATAGCAGGATTCCAGATCTCTGGGAGGCTGATGGATACCAATACAATACAAAATATTAAGAAAAACAGAATCAGGTGCCTCTCTGGATCAGTTAAATTTCACATAATTCTATAACATAAGCACTGCTGCAGAAGTACATAAGTCTACAGAATATGAAAGTTGGACCTACTTTTATCACAGAAGTACAAAATCACTAAGATGTACCTTGTTACCAAATTCTAAATGAAACAGAATTATATATCTGGCCATTACCTTTAGTAGAGCACCACTGATTCTAAAAAAATATTCTAAAACTATTTCTTGTGCGTTTTGCGAACAAGTTTTACAAAATGTTATGTAAAGAAACACCTACAATACTTATCTGCTTAATGGAGTGAAGGAATAGAGGAGACAGTGTAGTCTGGGCCCATTATTTTGGGCCCATTATAATATTTACAACGGTGCAAAATTATAACATTATAGGAAAATGCTGCCCAATCAAAACAGCATCCTTCACCACAGATAAATTAGTGGAACCTAATTTTCAGAAATAAAATATAATTTATCAGGAAGCTTGTTGCAATGAGATCATGCAGTAGACACTATTATTACCTGGGGGTTAGTATGGCTGCTATTTGAAGTAGAAGACTCATTCTGTGAAGAAAAAAAGAAATTACTCATTTTTCTGTAATGGTAATAAATGAAAATACATATTTCTATTTCTAAGAACTACCTAAACCTAAACAGAATACTCTATTCTGGAAACTAGAGCCTTATTCTTCTTTTTGTAGGCAATAGGCCAAGGAGTTGTAACACCAGCAGTAGTTCAGAAAAAGCAAGAAGAATGGTTTACCTGTACATCATAGTCTCTTCTGCTCAAAACATGTGATGTATCCTGTAAAAAAAAAAAAAAAAAAAAAAAAAAGACTTTTACTATTAGGAAATGAAAACTCTATGATCAGTGACAAGCCTTCTTGGTTTCCATATTATTTATTTATAACAACTCCGCATCCTTTAATGCATCCATTGAGTACGAATGCCTTATTACAAAATAAGAGGTTATTTGCACACCGTTTTTATATGCTACTGATGAGTCTGTCTTGAAGCTATACAATACACATATCTGTATCTCTTCTACAACATGCACAATAAATTACCAAACCTTATTCTTTCTTACTTCATTATTCTATCTTCAGCTAAAATTTTAGCTGTCCTCTGTTTGCATGACACTCATTTAATTTAAACTTTAGCTTGGACCAACTCTGCATGTACTTACTGAAGAACAGGAATTTGAGCTGCCCTATAACTCATAGCAGGATTTTCATGTCCTTTTTTCCTATATATACTTCCTTTAAAGTAAATTCATCCAAAGAGCAAATAGCTAAG
The DNA here is from genome assembly GCF_000708025.1 of Charadrius vociferus. Taxonomy (NCBI): domain Eukaryota; kingdom Metazoa; phylum Chordata; class Aves; order Charadriiformes; family Charadriidae; genus Charadrius; species Charadrius vociferus. The sequence goes on along the minus strand of NW_009648332.1, from coordinate 17,498,197 downwards.
CTATTTTATTTTATTTTATTTCTTCCTTAAATGGGAGCATATTAATTAGGAAAGACACAATTAGGGAAAAATTAGGCATAATTGAAACAAATTATGTATCATTAGGGCAAAAATCCTACCAACAGTAAAAAAAGAAAAGAAAAAAAGTTACTTACTCTGGCGACAAGAACTTTCTTCTTTGCACAACCAGAACTCTGTAAAGGAGCCAGAAGTCAGTTGTTACTTTATAGATGTGGCCATCCACACAAAATACTTTCAGCAAAAATCTACCTAAACTGGTCAAGGTGTCATATTTTGGGACAGGAAAACGTCCAGAGAATTGACCACACTTGTACTAAATAACACAGTAGAAAACATTGTATCAGAGGTATTTGAAAATGAAAGTAACTAACATCGATAGACTGGCTTTGGAGCAAGATAGGAAAGTGTCATTTATCTGCTGAAAACCTCATACTGTACAAATAGGAATGCAAACTACATCGGCCTATTCCTGTGGAATCAATACAAAATTCAGACTGAACTGCACCAAAAATCACATCTACTAAATAGTGAGGTAGCAAGGTCTCACTTTCTTTTAGTGTTCTTTTCTTTTTTCCACAATTCAGTATGAAATTGTGAAAGTACAAAACAGTTTGTTTACCAAACTATGTCTAAGGTATATTCAAAAGGTGATTCCAATTTTAAGTAAATTGGCTTAAGTATCAGTAAGAGATGTAGTAAAAAAAGCAAAAAGTTTGTGTCAAGTTCATGACCTGAATTTTCGCCAGTTTCTCAGGAGTTTGCAATCTGTCATCAGCTATGTTCTCCCACAGCTATCATTTTACTATCACTAAGAGTCTTAAAAAGCATATTCTTCATCTGTTCTCACCTTATCACTCCTCCATCAGAAATTCCTGCCTAGCAGAATCTCCCTCAGCACAACCACTGGTTTAGAGAACAATATATAATGAATTTTGTTGTTTGGTTTTTTTTAACACTCCCCACCCTTTTTTGTGAGAGTGTTTAGAAGCAAACTCTTTTACAATGAAGTCCAGCAATATGCACTGGATAGGGATAACCGAGAGAATAATAGCATCTTTTATGAACAAAGAGGAAGTGATGAGACTCCTAAACAGGGTTTGCTGCTGAAGGATTATTTTTTTTGTGGAACCTTTTGCATTAAACCTAATGCAACGCATTCAAGGTAAATACGAGCAAAACCAAACGATGTTTTCAGAAGGCCTCCTTACTTCCTAGTATACACTTTTGGTGCAGTACTAAAGTACTAGAGAGGAAAAATAAGAAAAATAATGAAGCAGTAAAGTATATGGCTGACAACTGAAGAAAAGGCAAGTAGGTAATGACACAAGGTTACTCTAGATGGCAGTAAAACAAAAGGAGGCTGCAACAAATGGAAAAAACCCCTTTTCTATGAACAGAAAGAAGAACGGGAAAATGTCATTCATTTACACAACAGTGTATTTGCTTGGTCATGAGCTATCCATGTAAATCACAGTTTCTGCGTGTAGGACAGATGGAAGGTCTTGACAGAGGGAGTACTACCAGGGGATAAATGTTAGTTCACATTACTAGCATATATGTGAGTTTCAATTAGAACAAGTGGAAAAAGCTTGAGGTGGCTACATGCCTCATGTACACAGATGGTTAATTCCCAAAGAACTATCCAGTCAAAGTGCATATGCTACAAAAAACCTGTGTTAGTACATATTCTTAGAAGTGTTGTGCAGTTTTAAATAACTGTACAGCAGTCTTGAGAATGGCTAGAAGGGACTGAGTTTAGAGAAATATAACATCATATATCTCATTCCTTAATTAACTTTTTGAAGGGTATTATAAAGCAATCATACACTACAATTAGAAGCCCTCAGGTCTAATGTAGAAGTGTTCAGTTACTAACACTGTCATTAATCATAAGAATTCAAATACTGCAGAAGAAAAAAAAAGCACTTACCTGACCATTAGCACTGTAGGTAGTGTCATTCTGGAAAAGAATAAATTATTACCTTCTTTAAGAAATATTTAAATACAGTAAGCTTCCAGAAACCTGATTCTTTCTGATACTGCATACAGACATAACAAAAATAATTTGTTGCTCACATCTTCCACACCTTGCCTAAATTAGTTTGAAATCTTACCATTCCAGTCTGAAAAACATTTTAGTAGCAGTTTTAGATTGGTAGAAATGTAACATGAAAAGCAGTGGAATATCTGCCACTGTATGTCTCTTCTTTCTTTCACTGTATGCACTTAAAGCTTGTCTATGTAATTTTCTTTTTTTGGAAAATTACTGTAAAATGTATCATTAGATTTTATGCAAAATCTTCTATTACTGCAAAGCCACTGAAATCTTTTTATCCATATTTCATTTCATCAAGTTAAATGCATTTAAAAGTATTTAAATGCATCCATAAACTTATGAAAATTTTCAGTAAGAAAACATGGAACTGCTGAAACAGCTGCTAGTGTGGGAACTCAACATCCTTTCTGGATCATTCTGTTCACAAGACTGCATCTAGCAGTGCAATATTTTCCCCATCTAAATGAAAAATATTGTAATGAAAATATATTAGAGAAAGTACACTCACATCATCACAAGCATTGGGATTATCGTTTGAGGAATCCTGTGAATCCTAGAAGGATATCAGATAGCAGTTATTTCCTTACAAAAATGGATTGTTAAAAATATACTTTGATGTTGTACTCTGCAAGACAGAATTGAGGCTCATGCAAAGGAAAAGTTGAGTTAAATTAAAGTAAGATCTTTGAAAGGAAAATAAGGAGCCAAATACATGGCAGCAATAGTTGCTTATAGGGAACGTTCCATTCTTCAGTAAAGAAAAAAACAAAACCAATCCGAACGAAAAAGACCACAGAAACTATTATGTTTTATTACATCTTTGAGAAAGGTGATGCAGGGACTACAAAGATTAGCATGGAATAATATATAACTAGGAGAAAGAACGAGCTAGTTACCTGGCTATCGTAATAGGTGTCTGAGGAGGACGATCCACCCTTTAAAACAAACAAACAAACCAACCAAAATCAGAGAAAATTAGGATATAGAAAACCTTATTTTGAGCAAAGGCTAAAACTCGTATGAAGTTGTACAAGTAGGGAAACGGAGCATTACTTACTTGGCCACCACCATAGTTTTGTGAGAATGATCCACCCTATAAAATAAAGAAATATAAATGCTACTTCAGAAGAAATTGATTTTGTTGGGGGCTGTAAAGCTGGAATAAACAATTGCCTGGGATTCCTTTGAACAAATACAACTTTCTAGATACCTAGCTAATTTATCAGATACGACAAAAATCCTTACCAGGAAAAAATCATGGTCTACGTACCTGTTTGCCACCATAATTTTGTGAGTATGATGATCCACTCTGCTAAGCAAAAAAAAAAAAATAAAATAATTAGAATTAATATTACAATTTTGCAGATTGGCTATTCATCAGCCATCATGGAACCTGTGAGAAGTAAAACCTCAGTCGGAAGAAATAATAATCTCTACTTACTTGGCTACCACCATAGTTTTGTGAGGAATATGATCCACCCTGTGAAACCAAAACAGCAATAGTTATAATGCTGGAGAGCTGAATTTGATCCAAATCCACAGAACTAACTTTATTAGGTTGCTGAGTTCTTTCTATGTAAGTGTAATTTCAGTGCTGATAAAAAAAGTATGTTTGAAGAGAATGAGTTACAGGCTGAAGCTTGGGAGACTGTGCAAGAGTCTATACCCTCATGAGCAAGAAAACTATACTCTGGATTAAAACTCTTTAAAAAGTTTTCCCTGATGGATAATAAAGAGCCACCTACCTGACCACCCTGTGATCCACCCTGTAAATTAGACACAAATTATGCATGTTTTAGACACTTGCTCTTTGGCTATGGATTATTTTTAATGAAAGCTACGATACTTGCTCAGGAGGAGTAAGGAGCAGAGGCAAATACCCCCTACAGATATGATTTCTAATGTAGTAAGCATAGATTGCCAATAGCGCAAAGGTAAAAACTAGATAAGAACTATGTTAAGGAACCACAAACATATATCTATAAGTAATGCCTAGTACACAGATGAGTTTCATTTTGAACAATCCCTAGAGAATGTATCTTTTTTTCTCCTGCAGAAAACCTAATTTATACAAATGGAATGGAAAATTCCTCTTGTAGCATTATTACACAGAAAGCTGTGAGCTACAGCGGCCTTTAGGAAAAGGTTTGAAAAAAGACACTTAGTATGTTTCAACATGCTCTCTTTAAGAGGAATGTAACCCCTCCAAGTGAAATCAGAAGAGACATTTTAGAAGTCTAAATTACACGTTATTAGTGTCAAAAGTGCATAACAAATAACAGTGAAATCCTGAGCTACTGGAGTGAGTGGGAGATTTGCCATTCACTAAAATGGGGCTGAGACTTCATCCAGAAGAGGCAAAGGAAAATTAAATGAAAAGTATTATCTTTCAATACTCTAGCAGTTTTTAGAACAAAATTTCTTTTAGTCTTAGAAAGTAATAGCGCCTCTTTATAAAAAACATGAAAAGTTATTGTAAAAGAATATAATTATATACCTAGATCATGTATTATTCTTTCAAGTTACAATAATACATTACATACAGTGTGTTGTATATACTATTCCACGTTACAATATGTTAGCAACATCTATGTTGTTTGTATATTTGTAAATATAGTATATATTTATATTGCTAAGACATGTTATTTGTTAATGCAATGAATCTATATGATTTTTTCTATTTCTTGTGAAAAATCAGTAAGAATCATGAGAAATATAATGAATAAAAGAAGAGGTAACTATTGCTGTTTCCTTATTAATTTTTAACATTTACAGAGATTGTTTCTTTAAACATAGCAGACATCTTTTAGGATAGTGTTTTTTACAGTTCCAACACTGAAATTATTGCAAATATACACGTAGCTATCCATACTTCACTGCACAAACGGAATGAATTTTTAAGTCAGTCTCTTTCATGAACCTCAAATATTTTCTGACCTTTGATGGGAAAAGTCCACAGAGAAGCTGGTGAGCTCCAGCCCTGATTTAAGTAATGCCAGTTAAGTAACTCTGCAGTGGACTCCTTCTTTCCAGAATCTGGCCTTAATATCCTATAGAGCTAGACATTTCCCAGACATAACGCCAGGAAAAAGTGGTGGGGGGGAAAGACCCCAAGTACCTGTGTATAGGAAGGTAGTGAGTTCTAATCTCATAATTGGTAAGATTACAGGGATTTGCATTCTATGAATCTGAAGTTGGTACTAATTGATTAGTGGCAAAACTAATTTTGTATGCATCTTAAAATCAGAAGAAAAAGGCCACTTACCTGGTGGCAGGGATTGCTATCATATGAAACACCCTGTTAAAAAAACAAACCAACCAAAAGGTAAATACCCAGATTTTAATTTTCTTGCAAAGTAATTAGCTTTCTTAAAATTTCTTATGTGAGAATTAATGTCACAATACTCAACATAAAACTTTACATAGGGTAAGTTTAATTTTGTTTAACACTTTAAGTCTGTGGCTTTACCCTCTGTCGCTCCCAAACTCACAAGCACCAAGACACACGTACACAGATGAGCAAAGAACTACTTGTGTGCCACATGGAAAGGCTCACAACTGACGTCTCTCGGTGTCATCCTAGTTCTTCTTGATAGGTAAAGATGAACTGGGTTTTTTTGGGGGCAGTCTTTTTAGGAATCAATAGTTGCTGCTGTGTGACCACCTACCTCAGAATGTTGCTAGATTCACCCATCATAGATCTTAGGCAAGGCTGCTGCCCAATGCCTTTCAATTCCCTGTTTCAGGTATATTTTGGCTACAGTGAGTCTTCCTGTTAGGATAACAGCATGAGAAACAGTACTCACAATGAGTTCTACCCTGGTTGTCACCCTCCCATTATTAGAGCACAGGTCTTCTGTTGGTAAGTCAACCTGTGACACAGCTTTGGTGGAAGTAACACATTCTTCAGGGCTTATCAGTTTTATTGTTGTTAACTGTGTCCTTGTTGTACTGCTTCTTATGGTGTATCCACATGCATTTCCATTCATACTTAACTCATACCAATCCTACTATTTCTGCTAAATACTTCTGCTAAAAATGTCTGTATTTATACTTCTCTTTCATTCTCATTGCTTCCCCCAATATATTTATTTGAACATAGGTTTACTGTCATGGCCTTATCCATGACCATTTCACCAGGAATCTCATCATTGAAGACACTGTCTTTACACCATTGTAGGCATACACAAGTTGAAATGGAACCAGGATGAAAACTACTAATCTAATTCTTACTCCACAGAAGCCACTCTCTGATCCTATCACTTTCTATAGGAACTAAATGGAGCAACATCTGAAAACTATTCCCAAGCAAAGATTTCATCTGTTTACTGAGTAACTGTGTTTTGCATGTGCAGTACTACATAGGAGAAGCCACATTGTTTTGGTTAGAGTGATCAATAATATCAACCTTTCTTGATCACTGTGCTAGATAATTCCATGTAACAATGAAAACAAAAGATTCCAACTAACAAACATTATATAACCTACTGAAAAAATATGTTACTACTACAAAGAAAGCTGGGTCTAGTTTTCAAATAATTTGGAGAAAGAGGACTTACTTGTCCACAACCACTGCTGCTTCCTGAAGAAGATGATCCACCCTGCTGGAAACATAAAAGAGCAGCTCAGTAATCCGAATATTCCTTTTCTCCATTTCAAATACAGAAATACATTTTAAAGGGCTTTAGCTGCCTGAATGCTTAAAAGGTAGAAGACGAGCTACACCCTACTGTGAATTCTCTTGTAAAGTATTGAGTATGCTGAATATTATAGTGCATCAAAAAGCTAACACCTACATAGACTCCTTTCTATATGGGAAAAAGCTGCTTCAATGAGCCTCTTGTTCGTAGACCCAAAGGAAAAAAAGTTCACAACTCTTACTTCTAATGAGAATTTACTATATGATTTCAAGAAATAAATCACAGAATTCTCAATATGTATGTATGAATATCACATATATGTTGCGTACTGATTAGTGACTCAATGATGCTTACCTGCCCATAGGAACTGCCACCTTGAGGCTGGTAGCCCTTTAAGAAAGGCAAGAACTCATTTGTAAACAAAGCTGTTGTCTTAACACAGCTGTGACAGAAAAGCCCATTTCCACTAAAAGTTCCTCTGCACTCTCTGCTTTTTCACTCACAGTAATTCAGTGGTACGAACCAAAATCAAGGACCACTCAGCAACACCAAGAAGGGAAAAGCCCAACCAAATCCCCAAAGTCCATTTACAAGGAAGGCTCCTGCAGAAAAGCTCAATACATTTCAGCAGAAAAGTCTCACCTGGCCATAGGACTGGCTGCCTTGGGAACCCTTTAAAGAAGAGAAAATAATTAGCAGCTTGACAAGGAGGCTTCTACAGAGAGCATAATGTTTATGCAAATACAGTTACACAAGGGTTGCCCCCCCAAGAAGCCTCTTCCTGAGCCTAAGGAGACAGAGCAGTACACTAGCGTCTGTGCAGCAGATTGTCCTACTCTCAGCAAAAGCCATGAGCGGAATTGAGACGCTGACTACCAAAGGAAATATCACTCAAAAATCTGCCAGTCGTACTGAACACAGAGAGATCAGTGTAGAACTGCCTACAGAATATTCAGATTGCTTACCTGGCCATAAGAACTGCTGCTGCCCGAGTAACTTGGCCCACCCTAAGACAAGGACACCATTTGGTTACCTCCCTTTTGTAAGGGATCCAGCCTGCATTAGGAAAAGCAAGCAACTACACTCTAAAGCTGTGCTGAGCACTATGAAGAGCCTGGACTTCTTCCTGGCCCGCACAACGATGCTGAGCGCAATGATTTCACATGCTGGGATTCCAGATAAAAAAGTAGGACGTGGATAAATTTTGCGTGTGAGTATACGCACTTTCAGAGAAAGTGTCCTTTAAAGTTCAACTTCTGAATGATTGCTAAGTGCTTTTGCAGTGCCACGGCACTCCTTTTTCTCAAAGGCTGTATTCTGACTGGTGACTGACTGATGCTTACCTGGCCATAGGAACTGCCACCCTGAGGCCGGTAGATCTGTAAAAAGGCAAGAACTCATTTGTAAACAAAGCTGTTGTCTTAATACAGCTGTGACAGAAAAGCCCATTTCCACTAAAAGTTCCTCTGCACTCTCTTTTTCACTCTCAGTAATTCAGTGGTACGAACCAAAAATCAAGGACCACTCAGCAACACCAAGAAGGGAAAAGCCCAACCAAATCCCCAAAGTCCATTTACAAGGAAGGCTCCTGCAGAAAAGCTCAATACATTTCAGCAGAAAAGTCTCACCTGGCCATAGGACTGGCTGCCTTGGGAACCCTTTAAAGAAGAGAAAATAATTAGCAGCTTGACAAGGAGGCTTCTACAAAGAGCATAATGTTTATGCAAATACAGTTACACAAGGGTTGCCCCCCCAAGAAGCCTCTTCCTGAGCCTAAGGAGACAGAGCAGTACACTAGCGTCTGTGCAGCAGATTGTCCTACTCTCAGCAAAAGCCATGAGCGGAATTGAGACGCTGACTACCAAAGGAAATATCACTCAAAAATCTGCCAGTCGTACTGAACACAGAGAGATCAGTGTAGAACTGCCTACAGAATATTCAGATTGCTTACCTGGCCATAAGAACTGCTGCTGCCCGAGTAACTTGGCCCACCCTAAGACAAGGACACCATTTGGTTACCTCCCTTTTGTAAGGGATCCAGCCTGCATTAGGAAAAGCAAGCAACTACACTCTAAAGCTGTGCTGAGCACTATGAAGAGCCTGGACTTCTTCCTGGCCCGCACAACGATGCTGAGCGCAATGATTTCACATGCTGGGATTCCAGATAAAAAAGTAGGACGTGGATAAATTTTGCGTGTGAGTATACGCACTTTCAGAGAAAGTGTCCTTTAAAGTTCAACTTCTGAATGATTGCTAAGTGTTTTTGCAGTGCCACGGCACTCCTTTTTCTCAAAGGCTGTATTCTGACTGGTGACTGACTGATGCTTACCTGGCCATAGGAACTGCCACCCTGAGGCCGATAGATCTGTAAGAAAGGAATTATTGATTCATAATTATCGTATTTGTGAAGCATGATGTCTCTCATGTTTGTCTCTCAGTGGGGAAAAAAAACGCAGAATAAGACAGAGAATGTACAGACTCCGTTGCTTAACTAGAATTATTTTGATATTTCTTATTCCAGATGAATATCTGATCACACTGTATTTATCAAACAACCACCAGAGAGTAGTTTTACATCCATCTTAGATGAAACTCTAGTCTTACGAAGGATTTCCCATACACTGAAGGGATGCAACATTTTCTTATGTTGTTTCTTTTGCCTGGTGTTTCTCAGACACTAGGCTTAGATGGCTAATGACAGGTGAATACTGATTTCCTACGTTTGTATTTTTGGTGAGCCCCAGTTGCACAATTCTGTTCCTCCGAGAGAAAATAAAGGTGAAAAATAATTTTCAAAAATTAAGAAAGAAACCTAGAAAAAATACAGATTCATAAAATGGAAACAAAACAATGCAATTAAAAGTAGCAGGTCAAATAAATTAGTCAAGAATGACAGTACCTTTTGAAAACCTTTCACTAATATAAAGTTACTATGGGTAACTATAAGCTGCTGATGCAATCTGCCTTCAATATAATGTCAAAAAAGAGATGATGTTTCATGTACATGCAGACATGTGCCACAGATGTCTGGGAGAGTTATGAAGACAGGAATTATGAAAAAGGATTTGAACTATCTGCTTCTGCTATCTGACATAAATATCCTGACAAAATTCATAGCTATCTGAGGGCTGCTTTAATTGACATAAACATTCATCTGCTGCATTCTCTAAAAAAATCTTCCTGCAGCTGAGGAGCTGACCCAATGTTGTGTAGCTCCTCAACACTGTTTCTCTGTACTTGAGACCAAAGGAGACAGCGAAGAACTGACTATAAATTTGTCTTTTACCATGTAAATCTATTGGAACAGGAACAGCACCAAATAGACTATTTCTACCATAAATTTTAAAGGTCCATACCGACGGGAAAGATCAGATAGCAACAGAAACCCATTCTTCCTGCAGATACCCATTAAAAATGCAACTGTCATTTTCACAACAAAAGTTTTCAAATGGATTCAGAGATTCATTTAACTTTTTTAAAGAAATCAATATAAACTGAAAAAAAAATAGTACGTAAAATCTGCTACTTTTTACAGTGCTGTGGCACTCCACTTTCTAAAATGCTGTATACTACTGAATGATGCTTACCTGCCCATAGGAACTGCCACCTTGAGGCTGGTAGCCCTTTAAGAAAGGCAAGAACTCATTTGTAAACAAAGCTGTTGTCTTAACACAGCTGTGACAGAAAAGCCCATTTCCACTAAAAGTTCCTCTGCACTCTCTTTTTCACTCACAGTAATTCAGTGGTACGAACCAAAAATCAAGGACCACTCAGCAACACCAAGAAGGGAAAAGCCCAACCAAATCCCCAAAGTCCATTTACAAGGAAGGCTCCTGCAGAAAAGCTCAATACATTTCAGCAGAAAAGTCTCACCTGGCCATAGGACTGGCTGCCTTGGGAACCCTTTAAAGAAGAGAAAATAATTAGCAGCTTGACAAGGAGGCTTCTACAGAGAGCATAATGTTTATACAAATACAGTTACACAGGGGTTTCCCAAAAAGAAGCCTCTTCCTGAGCCTAAGGAGACAGAGCAGTACACTAGCGTCTGTGCAGCAGATTGTCCTACTCTCAGCAAAAGCCATGAATCAAATCAAGACACAGACTGCCAGCATTGTGCCTGTTGAGTATTTGTGATATTGGGTACTGGCCTCCCTGCGGCCTTGATCCGAAGTCATACCTACCCTTGTGAAAGATTTTCCTGTTTGCCTGTAGTGGTACAGAGAATATAGATAGACATTTGACTTCCCCCCACCCTCTCCCATAGAGGATGAAGTCTGAAGAGTCTTCATACTTGAGTTCATACTATGACTATTCTCATGTGTTACTCCACAACTTATGTTATCATTATGTTAGTATTTGTTAAATTCATGCACTTGTTTTTCACATGAGTAGCTTTATCTGCTGAAAGACGTTGCACATATATCCGCAGTTATGACTCTCCTTCGTTCTCAATACAGATAAGTAACTATCCTTCACAACTTTTGGAAATTTGAGATCTAATATACATGGGATCTGAATCTACCAGTATGGGATTTATTGTGCGATACTGAGCGTAGAATCACTTCCTCTCAGTGCCATGTCTTTAATTGCACCTTTTAGAGGAGGCATTGTACTTCAACCAATTACACATGGAAATACATTTATGAGCATTCCAAACAAAAATAGTTGAACACCTGTACCAGGTGACAATTTTATGAATAAAAATCAGAGAAACAGTAATATCTGCACCCCGTGAAATACATTTTAAAATGTAGGAAATAATTTATTTCTAAGTTGTGCTTTTAAGTTCATTTACCTGAACATAAGTACTGCTGCTGCTTTGCTGTCTTTGTCCACTCTACTCAGGAACAAAAAAAAAATGGTTACTTAAGAGAAATTTCTTACATATTAAGACATTTCAAGAAATAACTCTCTTCTTATATCTACCAGGCAGTCTAAAAGCCAGAAAGAATTGCTTTTGCCCATTCTTACTTTATTTATGCCATCTGCATGTGCTACAATGTCAAATACTTCATTATATAAGTATCCTTCATAAATAGTGTTAAAAGTATTGATACATTGTGATGTTATTTTCTTAATGAAAATTCATCATATAATACATTGTAGTGTCATATTGTCATATTTGAAGTGAATTTGAACAATTCTGTCCTTCAAATGTTATCACACAAATTGCCATTAAGTTCATATCCACTTATGTTCATATTATGACTGATTTTTTATGAATAAGCACAACAAACTTTTGACAAAGGTTTTGTCAAAACAAAAACTGGAAAAGCCATAGTTAGAATTTAACCAAAGGAAAAGTCACTGCAGACAATCTTCCAGTTCCCATGAAGTACATGGATTATGAGAGCAATCACTGGTCTTTATTTATATATACACATTGAAAATATTTAACCTGTGTAATCAAAACAGTATATGTTTAAATTCAGAAATAAAGTAACAAGGAAATCTTATTCCTTTTTCTGCTAGCATTCATCACTAGTTATGGAAGAATCTAATGCTGTACATTTTGAAAGCAATGATTTTCAAAAGACAAATTTCAGCTGGGGTAAACTGCTACTGATCTTCCAATGAAAGTGAGAATTTGTTGTGACAGTCTGAAGGACTAACATATGAAGGAAGAAAAGCCCAAACTGTGAAGCGTGTTAGGTAGGCTAAAATTGCAATGAAAAAAATATGCCTGATATCCATAATACTTTACAAACATGCTCTTAATAAGCTTGGATTGTAATCAATTTTCCAGGTGCCTGGTTATCAGGAAGCAATGTTAAAATACAACAGCAAACAAAAGTTCACCTAAGCACTAACTAAGCAGTGTTTTAAATAATACAATGCTGAACTAGTTGTTTCCAGTAAAAAAAAGAGATTGTTTAAATGAACATGGAACTGTGCAAGTTATGATTTATGCATTTTTGATTTAATATCAAATAATATTGAAGTTTAAGTTCTAGAATTCCATCCACCTTCCCGAGCAGATTGAGATGGTTAAATTTTGCAAATTTTGAGAGCACTATGGAATTAGCATTTTTATGGCTGTAGAAAACAGCTGCAATGGTCTTTAATCAGCAACCAAGTACGATATCCACTTTGCTGTAACCACAGAATCGTCTTATACCACCACTGTAGATTGTGGATATCTAAGATACCCATACTTAGGAGAGTTGAATCATTATTTAGTTTACTGAGACAGGGCTTCAGTTAAAACTCAAGTACAATGGAGAAAGAATGTCTACCTGTATTATGATCTTAGTAGCAGAACTTCCCAAACTCTGAAAAAAAAAACCCAAAACAAAAAAAACCACAAAAGAGAACATTTAATTTGACTTGTTCAAATGCAATGCAGTTAAACAGAAAATACCAAGTTGTACTATTTTGCTTGGGACAATAAAGGGAAAGGTCGTTTGTGTGATGTACCAAGTACCAAATTCTTAACACTTAGTATTAAACTAGTTTAGCTTCAGCTCTGAAAGTTTGGGGAGGCAGCTTGACCCTACTAAGTACTTTTCTACATTGCATTTGCTTCTACTACAGCTTATGTGGAGAGAAGCAGAGGACAGGCTATGCCCTTTTTGCACTACCACTCAGCTGGGCTTTTCCAAATGTGGTGAGTGAAGCTAAGACATCATCATCCTTCCAACCTGTCTCACTGTCACCTGCGTTAGATAAATATCACCACACATACAAATTCGACGCCTGATCCAGTCATTTGTTAGCTGAATTTTGGGACATGAAGGACAAATGTGAAAGGGTAGCAGACACCATCCTGAGGCAACTGGTTTGATCCCATAAGAACTATATTACTACTTTAGAAGTCATAAGAAAAAAATATTTTTACCTGGGGGTAGGTATGACGCTGCAAATGAAACAAAAAAAATCTTTAATTATTTTGCACAAGGGCTTGTCCAAACAGAAAATAGCAGCAGAAAAAGGGCCCTATCTTTTGGATGCCAGACACAACCAAATGTGAAAGCAAGGTCTGGAAAGGATAGCATAGAACAAATGCATCTTAAACTTCATTCAGGTTAGAACAACAACACGTTTGATTGGAAACTAGACATCAGAAAAAAATACGTATCAAATTTTACGTTATACAAACTCACTTTAACCACCTTAACGTTAAGCTTACTTTTGACTGACTGTATCAGTTCCAAGTAAGCAGAATGGAAATTTAATAGTTTAAAAATGAGAGTGGAAGTGAATTTACAAAAGAAAATTGTAATTGAAACAGAAAATCGGAACAATTCCAGAACACAGAGGCTGTATACATTGAGAGACCTGGTATCTGCAGCTAATCCAGTATCTCTGCAAGTACTGACAGCAATCATACAACCATGAGCTTTGTAGCTATCTTACTACTGGCTTCCCCTGAAGATAAATTATGCATCTAGAGTAAACCCTGCCTGACAAAGAGATGTCTCTATATACCTGGAATCTTTCTGACAAATTAAGCATGTACATATTTGAAAGCTTTTTGAGTCAAAATTCTGAGCATTGTAGAGAAAAATTGCTTACCACAGGTGGAAAAGGGTTGCTGTTGGAAATAACCACTACCTATAGAGAAATCAGAGAAAGTTATTTATTCATCATAGAGTTTATTTAAATAATAAAATCTATTAGGAAAATGAAGAATACTGAATTCTTTAAATTTACAAACTGTGAATTTACAAATGCTATGGATGATGACTTTTATAAAATACTGTTTTTATAAAAATTTTCAATGCACATTACCAAGCCAAGAAGAATATATATGTAAACATGGTTTACACAAGAGCATAAGGAGATAAAAGACTTGCTCCCAGTCACACAATGACTCAGCTGTAGAGGCAGAAGCAGAATTTAATGTATTGTACCATATACTATGTATCCTTTTTGATCTTCAGCTTTCCACCCCAAACTGAAAGATCAATTTCTTTTCTCTTTACTCAGTATTATGCTAAAAAGGCTTCATATTGAGTTCATTCTAAAAAAAAATAAGCCAAATGCAATAGTAATATCGTCTGTTTAGGTTTTAATGTTTTCTAATTAGCAGCTTTTTTTTTGCTTTTTTTTTTTTAACCTGAAAACAGTTTGTGTTATCTAGTGGTGTAAAAAGGAAGAGGACAGTTGGTGCTATCAGAAGTAAAGAATTCTAGTACAAAACAGGGAGAAGTATTATGTTTTTAAAACATAAGTTATTAAAAAAATAATCTATCAATATGTTCTGAATCCTTAAAACAATGGGAAATTAAAATGAAAAAATAATATCTGTAAGGACATGAATGGGTACACTGTGTGTTTGCTGAACACACCATAGTATTAGCCCTGGGGACTGAACTGAGAGGAGGAGTCCATGTAAATATTATGAGTCAAATTCAACAGCAATATGAATTCTATTGATTTCACTAGCTTTGGGTCACACTCATTCCCCAGCCCCATCTGAATAATAATCACATAATCTATATCCTTAAATGTCATAATTACATCACAATAGCTATCTTAACTTTTTTAAAACAAATGCCCATAAACATGTATGGAATTTTATTTTATATACAGTTAAGTCAACTATCAACAAAAGCCACCGAAGCACAACTAGTTAGTATAAAGCATCTAAGAACCTAACTGATTCAAATCATATGAATCAATCTGGATTAAAAACTTGAAAATTCTTAACTGGTAAAAGGAGCTGCAATACCACTGAAATAAAAGGAGTTGTGCCAAGTTACAACTCTAAGAATTTTTTTCCTTTGAACTGAAAAGAAAAGGAGTGCTTACCTTCTTACTGGAATCTGAGCTGCTCGAAGGAACAGACTGTAAAGAATACAGAATCCATTTTTTTGCTTGGGTAAATGTATGACAAAGTAACTACAGCACTATTTTCCACAAGAACATTATAGCTAACATCATTACCCTAAAGTATCAAACAAAATAAGATTCTGAAGAAAAATATTAATGTACAGGCAATTAATAAATTAACAACTGAAATAAATCAACTGGTTTAATTTTTTTCTACAAGTGCTTGTAGACAATTGTAGAAAACCCAGTTGTTTTACTAGTTTTACATAGCACTGTACAAAAGCTGCAAATGTTTCACTTAACATAAAATTGGAAGTTTTTTTAATAATAAAAATAATCTATTGCTAGAAAAGAAAAATTAATTTTTTCTAACTTCATAAAAAAAAAAAAAATCAACCCAAACTCCAGAACCCATCTCCCAAAACTAAAAAACCTACCTTTGAAATATAAATTGGAATAAATGGAATGCACCATAAGAATAAAAATGTTTTAAGTGAAGCATAAAATAACGCCAAGTTTTCTATTTTATCAATCCATATGTACAATTGCATAGGCAAAAGCCACAAAAAATACTTCTAATTCTTAGTAACTACCAAAGAAAACACCGACTTTGGAAAAATAATAATAAAAGTCACTGGTGTTCTTTTACAAAATAAATATAATTGAGTTTCTGTGCAAAACAGAAGTAAATAACTTCTAGCAAAGTTGATATTACAACATAAACTAAACATGTAACTCATCTGTTGAAGTTATTTCCAGATACAATTATTATTTGACTGCTTAAAGACAGTCCTCCTTTATCCCCTTCCGTGAATTCTATTATTGTTCGGTAAAATTTGGGCAGAACTGCTTAGTTTCTGAATAGCACAGGACACTGAAAACATCTTGGAAAGCACATAGTTACCTGACCATACGTAAGACCACTGCTGGATGCACCCTGAAATCAAAACATAAATCAGGTATTTATTTATATAATAATTTATTATTTATATCTACAAGTCGTCACACTTTTTTCCTTAGAGGATGTACACTTCAAATCAAATTGATTTCATCTATACTTAAATAAATCTAGGGCAATATTAAAGTGTACTGAACCTGCTTAAAGATAACTGACGTAAAAATTTTCCAATATTCTACTATAGTCACAAGATTAATGTCCCTCTATCACAACATATTAAACAAAGATAAAATATGTTTAATATTTAGAAATTAATATAACCAATGATGTATTTATAGTTAAGCCTATGATTAAGGAGTTTCTTGGCTAGGGTTTCAGTTCCTAACAGACATCAGAGAGTGTGTTGTCTTTCTGATAAAATTTTTTTTACTTGCTTTCGTGATTTTAAAACCGGAAAATATGTTAGATTTTAAAATAAATCTGTTTTCAGGTGAAAATGAAATAAATGAGATTGACAATAAATTTTTCTCTATTAATTAAAGAACTATTGGATTAATCCACGAAGATTGTAAAAAACCCCAAATAACTCTAACAGATAAAAAGCATTATGCAGTAAGAATTCTGACATTTTAGTAGGCTAACAAATTAAGTGTTTATAACAGGTAATGAGTTGCCCCTATAACATAAATGATTACACTTTGAGGAAGTGACAATGTAACACCTTTTAATTTTGTTTTTTAATCTCAGAGTAATACTTCAGACTACCACCATTTTCCTTAATATACGTAGGAAGAATCATATAGCTCTGCAGAAGAGAATCAAATGCAATGCGCAATAAGGAGATGAGTTAAGAAGCATAGTAGTAGACAATCAGTAAATAAATATATAACCAACTTACATCTCTACAGGCGTGTTGACTATATGCATCATGAGCACCTCCCTAAGAAAAAAATGAAACCAGTTATTTCTCTTCTGTAATTGCTTAAGAAGAAATGCTTCAGACACCCTCAATTCTGACCAATCCTTATATAGAGTATGTAGAGAACAGATGATAAGGAGAGTATTATACTCTCCACTATTAATGCATGAACATCCATGTATGAACATAAGACCCAGGCACATTAGCCCTCCGTATATTAGTGATTATCTAGTGGTACTCGTGAAACTTTTTAAAATAGACACTCTGAAGACATTATTTTAATAGAAATAAATTATAAAGATTTAATATAATGCTTGTAATTAAAACATATTATGTATGTAATATGTACGTACACATACATGTAAAAATTAGGAAGCAGAAACTGGAAAGAAACAAAAATTAACACCTTCCTAATTTACAGTCAATGAAATATAAAATATCAAGGTCCAGCATAATAGTTCCTTTTTTAAAGTAAATCTCACTTGTTGTTATTAATACAACCAATAGTGTCCCCCAAACCAGTAATTTTGTTGTTCTTTGCAAAAACCCAATATACATTGTGATGAATTTTACATTTTACAAATACTGATGACATGAACATTTTACATTTTTTGAAACCTTGTCCTTGCTGGTGCTGAGTCATCCCCTTTTTTCTAGTTTGAAGAGGCATCAGATACTGCTTCACAATAGAACTATATGACTAGCTTATTTTTGTTTACTTCCTATACTATTAAAAACAAGCAAAAGATCCTGCCATTAGCATAGAAAGAGTAAACTTGACTATTTCATTTACCTTTCAAGTTTTTTCTCATTTCTTATATTGAGTAAATGTTTGAACATAGTAACTTTGCATTAAAAAATAAAATCTTATCTTGTAAATGCCGAAAGAAAACCAGAATAATTATGTATATTTGACATAAATCTGCAAATACAATTAGTCACCATCTTGATAAAAATGCTTCTATTCAGCACCACATTACAGCACTCTTGCATCTTTCACCTCTTTCTGGATGTCTGGTTTAACCTGTCTAGTATTCATAACTTCACAAATATCCCTGCTGACTGAAAGAATGAAAAACTAAAATAGCCTTAGTCATTGAAGATATCTGTGTGATTATTTCTGAGAGGAAGAACAACTTAGGACATGCACACAAATTCACACCAATCTTGTCTTGGTTAGAAGGAGAGAACAGACAACCTGTATAACGAGTGTAATGCAAGTGCAACAAAGAATCCCTTCCAGTCCTTTTTTCATGATTCTATAATCTATGTTTCTATTTAACTTATTAACATCTCTGTTTGCCAATTACTTCATATCATTGAATAAACTGTAATATTAATCTTCTAGCCTTCTCTTCATTTTTTTCTATTTGCAACATAAACTCCCACATGAACACTCATTTAAATAATGCAATCGAAGGCTAAGAGTTACTACAAATATAGTTACGTTGAGGACAAAAAAGTAAATGTAAGAGAAGTGCTTACAGGGCCACATCCACTCTTGCTTATTGTGTAGACTACTCCTCCCTGAAATAAAAAGAGAAGTCAATTATTTCCATGTAAAACAAAAAAGGGGCGGGGCAGGGGGGTGGGCAGAAAGACCAAAAAAACCAAAAGCCCTGCTGTTTACGGCATGAAAAGCTGTGCAACTGACAACGTGTACGTGTAAATACGGGATAAGCAAGTACAGAGGTTACCAGTTCACTGGCAACTGGCTGTAACAATTCTAATTTAGTATGACATGTCAATCATCATCAGGATTTAATATAACTTTGTCATTGGTCATGTAACCTTTCAAAATCCACAAGTTGTTTTACTAAATGGTCTATATTTTAGAAAAAATTAATAACTTCAGGTAGTTACATAACAAGACGAGAAACTCAACTCTTAGAAAAGAGTATGTACCATATTTGAAAGAAATACAATGAAGAAAATCAGTATTTAGTATAGACAACAAAATAATTGGTATTTCTCCGAGTCTGGTAATTTGACTTACAAGTAGTGAAAATTGAACAAATGGAATATTACCAGATAATTCACTAATAAATATAATCACTAGTTAGTAGTAAGAAATATATCCTTGAGAAGCTCAGTTCAAGAAACTGGAGACATACCAGAAAGCATCTGACAGTTCAAGTGCAAATAGGCACATTATGGTAGCAGAGATAATTAACTAAGAGCCAAGTATACATTTCTGTGATTAAAGAAGTGAAAGTGAGAATGCAGACATACATACCTTAGAAGTTTTAAAAGGCTAACTAGACAGTGAAATGCCCAAATTTTCAACTGCAAATATAATCTGGTATCAATAGTGATACAGACATCATGCTGGACCTTTAATGTATGCATACATATCCAGTGGAGTTTGGAGAAATTTGCGAATTTTTGTGGAGAAGACAGTAAAACACAAGTATAATTAGTCCTTTTATTTTTGTTATAAAAAATTTAGAAACAAGAAAAATGCCTAACATAATTTAGTAATAAGTATAGTTTCATTTTCATTATGCCATGTCTCTAAAACTATAAAACAAATGGTTCGTGATGGCATTCACAAGCACCTGCACACACACAGGTAGGAATCCTCTAGGAAGATGGAAGGAATCTCTTTTTTCCTCAAAATGGTCAAGTTAATGCTTAACAAAAATGCTTCATGTGTGAAATCAGAGGTGGTGAAGCAGCATCTTGTAGGTAAGAATACTGACAGCAAGCTATTGAGTTCAACAGAGTGTAAGCCAGTTGAACCTAGTCCGGGTACTGAACATACAATTTACTGGATGAATAACTCTGGCATTCTGCATTAACTAGCAAAGATGGTATTTCTGCAGAGTATTAAATCACCTCAGTATTCCATAGTTACAGAATTTTAGTTGTTCAAGGTTACTAAAGGAAAACATACCAATGCTGGAAGTAAGGACTCTTACCTGACTGCCTGAATAGCTGTTCTGAGAGGAACCAGAAGGTCCAACCTGTCAAGAAACCAAAATAATTTTTATTAGTTTGCAGAAAATTGATTTTTATGTAAATGATTTTCATGAAAGAAAGATCTACGTGATGGGAAAAGGAAGAACGTAGAAAGTAGTTTTCTGTGACTTCATTCCACCAACTGATACTATTAAAATTATTTCAGAGATTTTTAAAGCCAAATAACCAAAACTACATCAAAACAGCTGGTATAAATTAACATAATACTGCTGCTTGCACCCTTTTTTATCTGGCCTCATACACATGATGTCCATAATTAGGAGACCTACACCGTCAAGATCATTAAAGAGCAGATCAAAACTTTTTACTGATATGACTACGTAATCACTAGACACTATGAAATGTAGGCCATATTTGCTGGGGAGGACGGAAAGATGAAAAAGAAGCTTCTTCACTGAGTTGAAAGTGATTTTCAGAAAAAAAAAATCAAATTGTTGAATTTTATATCTAGATCATGATTTGCAAAAGGCAAGGTTTCAGAGTTGTTGAAATAAATCTTCTTGAAAAGCAAGCAAACACTATGACTAAAAAGTGAAGACAGAAAAAAGAAAATTTCTATCAGAGAGTTACTTCAGATTAGCTAGAGACAGCCTGCAGGAGGAAATGGTAACACGCCTGACAACCATTTAGAAAGTTTGGAATTTTAATCAAACAAGATAAATTGCCAGAAAGGAAAAATAAACTGAGTGACAAGAGGGATAAAGATGTGACTAGAAGCAGCTTTTGACTAGATCTTGGGTTCTTGGGCAATTAGCAGTTTGTCAGTGTCTTTGAAGAATATTTACCATGATGCATCGGCCTTGTGTTGTGTAAGTCCCTCCACGCTGCAAGAAAGAACAAGTTCCAGTTACTGTTTATTGACGGGTGTATAAATGCCAAATTATTTTAAACAAGAAATCAACTGAATTCACATTCATCGTCTGAGTTAAGAAGTCAACTGTTTCATTGCTTACAGTACCTTACACATTGTACCAATCTGATCTGAGAACTCACGTTAACTAATTAAAAAACTTTCAAACTGCATTCAAAAATGTAAGCATAAATGAGGTCTTGCTAGGAAAGTAATTTGAATGGTACAATATAATCTTCATGCTACAACTGTGAAACAGCTGGACCAGTAGGACAGGAATTCTAAAACTGAGGTAACTGAAAATTGGGAAATTGCAGAAAAATTGCTCTTACCTTGTTACATTCTACTTCTATCATAAGCTGTGGAAAAAAAAAAAAAAAAAGGAGGAAACATTTACAAATTATTTACTGGGGGGAAAAAAAGCAGCTTATTATAGGAAACAGGAAATATATTTGGTGAAGTGAGGGACAAAAGACAGGTGTTCACTCTTGGTTAGATCACAAGATTAAATACATCAGTGTTGCTACAGTCAAGAACTGATACGGTATATTTGAACACACTTCCTTTACTTTAGATGCCTATCATGTTAAAGATGTTTCATATAAGCATAATTCTTGGCCAAAAAGTAAAGAAACTACTTTCCAAGAATATGCTAAACAGCTATAGTTCCCAGGGACTGGGGCAGCAGTTAAGAACAACACAATACACCAGAATTACAGTAGAGATCTCCTTATGACCAATTTTCTTCTATTTGTCTTTATGCTATGGATTGTTTTGATAACTAGATTATTATTTTCATTATTTCTATGGGGGGAAAATAATATATATTTCATTTTTTCATCAATTTAGTAGGAGGATTAGGCAGTTGAATTAAAAGTGTTGAAAATATCTAATGATTGCGGCCATCTTAGTTAAGGAATACTTGACAAAGAATGTAGTGTATCAAGTCAAAGATATTTTCATTTACTGTACTAATTTCTAGTATGTAAATACACTCAAAACTTACCCTCCTTTTACTTTTTCCTGTCCCATTAACTGACTCCGAATGCATAGGTGTGAGAGTTTTGCTTTGAATTCCAACCCAAAATTTCTCTAGATCTTGAACAACAGTTGCACTGGAAAGAAAACAAAATAATCATTATTTTTCTATCAAAATATTTCATTATAAAATACCAATAAAATCTCCTTCCCCCATTCCCCCCAACAAGAAAATCCACTCTAATTTGTTTTTAAGGCTATACAGTACAACTTTGAAAAGAACACCATCATTTTTCCAGAACACTTTTCCAGTTACTGTATTATCACCCAACACCATTTTGAAGCTAAATAAAATAGATGCTGAGAAGGAGCAGAAGAGGAATCGACACTATTTGAAGAAGCACTGACTCCAGTGGGGAGTATCAGCTCAAATATCCATAAAAATTGTCACATCTCTTTTCTGTTTCAATAATCAATATCTATGATGGTGAACTGATTTTTATGGCATTAACGAGTGGAAGTGATCATGTTTTTAATTTGTGTTCTTTTGCCCCTTTTTATATACCTCAAGTTTTAATGAAGCAAGGCCAAGATGCCCCTATCATACACCTACACTTCAAACACTATCAAGCTATCAAATCTTCAGGTATTTTCCAATTACATCAAGCATGTATTTTGTTAGATCAGGTGATATTTTTACAAGCTTCAGATCTGCAAGAAAAGTAGCATTAAACATAGCATAAATTTGTCTTCTCTTTTCAGCAGTTAGTTCGTGTGTTGTAAACTTATTTTTAAATTTATGTTACAAGCATTTACATCAAACTACTATTCTTCTGCTGTTCAAAATGAAAAAAAGTTAAAATTGAATAGAGTCTGAACTTCACTTATTCAGGGAACTAGTTACACTCATATTGTTGTTCTTGAAATTAAAGAGGTCAAAGTGTAAACATTGATTAGTCAAAGATCTGTTGATAACATTGTGCTTAATGGAATTATTTACATATATTAACATCTATAGGACAGTGTTTACCTTTCATAAATATACCTTGCAATGGAAATCATGATATTTAATGGACACAGTGGGAAGTTATGACAAATTATGAAAAAAAGCCACGAATGTGGCAAGACAAGAACATCAGAAACAGCAAGAGAGATCCATGTCAAAATAATCCATAGAAATAAATAAAATTGCAAGACAAAAAAAAGAACAAAAGAAAAGCAATTATTTACATAAATTGAAGATCTCTAACATCACGTGGAGCAATCCATGTTGCTGTAACTTTCTGCTTCACATCTGAATTTGCATGACTTACTGCTGAATTCTGCAGTGAAAAGGAAATACATATGATTATATAAAGATGCAAAAGTGACTTTTACCTATATTATTAGGGGAACTGTCTCTACTACAATGAGTAACACTGATGTTCTCCTAAAAAGCGCCAGCTAATTTCTACATTAGATTCATATCACGTACAGAAAATACAGGTACTTCTTGAGGAAGTCTAAATTTTTAAGCTCTACTGATGAAATAACTTTGCCATGTAAAAATGCTTACTACTTCTATCAATTCTGATTAAAGTATTCAAAAGGAAACCAAGCTAAATTAAGTATTACAAAGACTGAACACATACCGTCACATTATGACATTCCAAGCCTTTAGTGTTTGGATCTGTAATTTTAAAAGTACCAACAGGAACATCTCCTTCTATTTCTCGGGCTTGTAGATTAAATCCTTTAAAACCAACACCTTTAAGTGCTTCTAGAGTCACTGTGAAAACAGATATTTGGAGAAATTTAAGTTTCATGCACAACTAGAACCTCTTAAATGTTTAACAACTAATTTCCCTCACTCCAAAGCACAAGACTGCATGTACAGAAATGACTTAAAACCTTTTACAATTTTTAAAAGTGTTCAGATTTATTACAGTTTTTAGTAATTATCAAGAGAATGACAATAAAGAAAAAGGAAGAAATTTGGAGGCTGTTTCTGTGTAAAGTACTGACAATTTTAAAAGTAATTCTGCTCTACCACATGATGACAACTTTCTTAAAAATCTCATTTGCTCCCCATGCATACTAACAATATTGGCCAATGGCCCTCCTGACCAAAAGTTTATTTATTTTCTGTCTAATTAGGCCTACAATGTCAACATAGCTACAGGGGAAAGAGATTTACATTTCTTTCTACCTCTGTTTCAAAAGCAAAGATTAACTTTTGCCTGAGGCTGAATTGCAGAACCTTTTTTTTTTTAATGTGTTACAACTGGAAAAAGACACACTAGACTCTCATGTTTGACTCTCATGTTCTATATTAAATATGAAAAAATTATAAACTACTCAATTTTACTCAAATTTCGTTACTGAAGGAGCGCAGAAAAATACAAAGAGAGCATTTTCATGTTTTATGTATATCCAAAGTAAAATTAAATTTCAAAAGGCATAATCAAATTCGTTATGATCTATTATAAACTTGCTCTGCCAATGCCAATATTAGGCACTTTCACAAATAAAATCAGAATAATGTTTTATGCCCACAGGTATGTGTAGTCATTAAAAATAAGGACAGCTGAACAGTGAATGACACAGAAGTCAAGGCAAGGACCAATCATGCCTTGACAATTTAACATTTCCAAACACTTGCATAATTAGCCTTCCAATTTGTCATCACCTTTCAGTCCTAATTCACCAATTTTTTGCAGGTCTTACAGGAGGGATGACATCCAACACTTGAATGCAGTGTGAAATTAACCATAGGTGCAACTGTAAGAGTGTTGGCACATGGCATGCCACAGGTGAAATTGCAATATACTCAATGGAAGGGAAACCTAAAGCAGATCCTGGAGATCAGATACTGGATGCTTACACTTTGAAGCAATAGAAAAGTAGTGCTAAAGCAAGTTAGATAGAAAATAAAACAAGGCAAGGTCAGTAGCATCTGGGACTCAATATTTTTGTCATGGTAAATCCCATATAACCTCACACAACAGTCTGCATATGCTTAAATCCACCCACTATTTTGCTGGAAATACTGTTTTAAAAATAGCTATCAGTAATCAAACAGCCCTCCCATTCTTGAAGGAGTTATTCACACGTTTTTCCAAGAATGGCAGCTACAGAGACACAACAGACACTTGACGGGTTACAACTCGCTTCCACACTACTTCTAGCAAGTGGCTAGAAAAATAAGCATTCACAAGCCACTTAAAGTGTGACAGCACCATGTGATGGCATCATAGTGTGGAGAAACAGGCTTTCAAGGTGTTCCATCCAGAGAGCAATTTGGGATTAGGAAGACAAAAAGGTGGTTTAAGCCACAATAGCTCCACCTCCTGCAATTTGATAAAATCTGGGATGCAGCTCTTAGAAGGATGACTCAAAATGTCTCACGCTTAAATTGTCTTATACTGCATCCTGAATTTTTATTTTCCTGTAAGATGACAGCATGTCAACATCTAATGAGTAGGATCCCTTTGTATTGCAGATGCCTGATACAATAGCAGAAACTCAAATATGAAGTTAAAGAGCAACTAATTATTCTAAGAGCAACTAAACTACAAAAAGAAACTAATTATTTGTCCAACTCAGACGTCCTATTTAATTTTAACTTCGCCACAAAAATTATAGCATGAAGTTAAGATATATTTTACAGATAGGGAAAAGAAAAAAGAGAGAATATATTTTCAGTTATACAAATATACACACATGTATAAAGAGAAAACGTTTCAAAAAATTAATATCAGGTATAGATGAATGAGATTGAAATTAAAAAATAAATTTAACTATACTGAGAGGTAAATGGGGGAATTTTGGTGAAGACTGGTAATTCTGAGAAACACAGATAAAGATTTTATGTCATTCAGATTATTTACCTTGGATTTCATTTCCTGGCTCAAAGTTATCAAAAGATACAGCAATAAGATATGGTGGTGCAGATGTCTGTGGTTCAGTTTCATAGTTCGGTAATAGAGAATCACAATCAATTGAGGTATTTGTCTGTGGAAAACCAAGAATTCTGGGCAAAAATATCGCACAGAACAAAAAACCAAAGCAGGAGTGTCTCCTCATCTGTGGAAGAAAAAGACAATAGTTTTATACTTTATAGTAACTTCTTTTGAGTAGTTGCCATGTTTGACAAATATCTGCTTTTCTCCAGGGCAGGAAATAGAACAAGCCTAGAAAGTTGGGCTTTCATTGCATTAGTATATTTTGAAGAAAATAAATTGAAATAAAATACCTATATATACAGTGGCAGAACAGTGCAACAAAGGACACAAATATTTTCATTTTAAAATATTGAATTATTAATGGAAGTTTAAATTCTCTGGTTACACGACAGCAATCCATTAACAGCCATGTCTGCTGCATTATGGCTTTGGACTACAAAAGGCTTTAAACAAGCTTCCTAGTTGTTGAGCCAGCAGATTTAGCTTAGCTCTTTTGTTATTCAAGAACTAAGACACAAGCATTGGTCTCCCAAACTGCTTCTTGTAGATATAACCATGACTAGCATGCTCTCTTCTGACTGCTTTACCTACTCCCACTTCCAAGAGACAGCCAAGGAATTTATGTGAAATGCCCTAGAGAATTCTTAAAAGTTTTTCAAAATATTTGTTTCCTGAAGGATTTAACAAAATATTTCCACAAAGTCCTTTGGAACTTCTAAACTATTTAAAAATACTAAATTGTTAGTGCATGCTTCCTATGGGTTAATAATAAATTATACCTAGTCTGATGGGTTAATAATAAATTATATCTAGTACAGAAGTTCACAAAAATAACTAAGAGGCAGGACTGAAGTCCAATCTCCAAGGATTGTCAGTGGGAAGAAAATGTATTTTCTTTATAATTCACTTGTAGTACTGACACTGATAGTAAACCATTTTCAAGAAAGAAAGGAAACTCTTCTCAGCAGTATTCTCAGGTGTTTAATACCAGATTTCATGGCCCATGTTCAAAGCCTAAACATTCAACCATAGCATCGCATAATTTGTAAGGACATTACATCATATGATATCTCACTCTTCCAGTTACAAAAATGCTGATACAACTGTTAAATCACAAGAAGTATTTAATAATGCTATTTTTCACGCCTGTCTGCTACAGAATTGCCTTGTGTGATACAATAGGCTGTAACAGAAAGAATGGAGATATTTACTTGAGATTTTTTTACAGCGTTTCAAACACAATCTGAGACATGTTCAATTTGTATCATCTACCTGTGTATCTTAATTTGTGCACGAATGCATAAGACCATTTGGTTTTCCATGTGCTAATGAAATAAGTAACAGAAGCATCTGGAAGCAGGGGAGGGTAAAACTTCAGAACACAATTCCAAATACCCATGCACTTAACTCTGAAATTAAACAACTTTTTAAAAAAATCGACTGAGTCAACAGACACTGAAACAGGTGACTGAAGTGTTGAAAGATTTTCTACAGGAAAATGATGAAGGTTTGCATGGTGTTACAACCAGTAAGTACAGCAATCGGGAAAGCTATATATGCAAGTTATCATGTCTTTAAATCAGACGAAGACTATCCCTCCCAAAAGTCTCATGAAAATGTCACTTAAATAGGATCCTGGTAAGCATTATGTTTTGGTATCAGTACTCTGGGTGCGGTTATCCAATCTCTTCTGACAATTTTGACATGGCCCACCTCTAATTAAATTTTAAATACAGCATGTAGGTGCTATTATATTAACAGATGTGGTAAACAGTGATTTAATATGAACCAGTCCATGTGTTGTTGAAATCTTTGTCTGACTCATGGAGAGATGGAAAAAAAAAAATCTGTTACTAATTAGATGTTCTATTTCAAAGCAGAGAATCCTTAGCACTAGTTCAACTGGGAACGGAAAATTGTCTGGAGCTGTGCTCTGCCACAAAAGAAAAGTAGTCTGGAATCTCCTTTCCTCTTTTTCTGGCTAGAAGAGAGCCATAAACACAAGCACAAGAAGTTGAAACATGGTTGAGATACCTTCTCTTTGCATCAGCTCTCTGATTTGACAGTTCAAGAGCTATCCTAAGAATCTCATCATGCCATCCTTTAGAACGAGGTTTGAGATGAGGAAGAGAGAGATATTAGCATCTTACAAAATTCCAAGTCCAGACTTGAGACAGAAGCAGAAAATAATTTCCATAGCACTTGAGTTCCAATACGTATTCAATGCAATCATGTTATCTTGCATCACAAATTTACCTTTTCTCCATGAAAAATGTCAAGAAACTAAAAGTAAATATTTATAAAATAGAAGCATAGGGTATTCTGGCAAACAAACATTATTTGCAGGCTTCTAATTGGATATAATTAGGAAAAATTAACTGCATCCTCAGTTCCTTCATCTGATGGAAAAATTATATTAGTTTTTTTTAACACAGATACAATCACTTCTTCCTATGAGCCTACATCGCCCTCATATTTGTAGTACCTGAGCTGCTACCTTAAGAATCCTCTATCCACGTTTAGTCTGATATGACTTCAGGCCAACAATTAAATGCCTGGGTGCTAGTTAGTTTGCTACTGCGTTCAAAGTCTAGTGGGATTCAGGAAGAGACACTTCGGTGGTTTGTTTCTCCAAAGCCTTGGGCAAACTTCTGAATACAGACAAAAGTTGTTTTAAAAGCCTTTAAATACAGAGCATTTAATTAATATGATAAATACTTTTCTGTAATTTGAAAAACACAGTCCTGGCAAGTCCATCCTGCCAACAGTTTCAGACTCAGTCCTGTATACCCCTTTCTAACCCTGTTCTTTATGAGTGTTTTTCTCCTTTCTTTTCTCCTCCTCAATGCTCTTGATGAGCCACAGACAGTCTTTAGCCTTTGAGAATAAGTAACACCAGTTAGTGTGCACCCTGTCCACCGCATCCCCAACAACACACCTTATCGACCAAGCGCTGATGTGTGGGCATCCTCCGGTCCCTCTATGGTCAGTGTGGAAGATCTGCAGCCGGGCAGCACAGGTGGCCCAGCAAGATGAGAGAGAGGAGGCGGGAGGCTCGGCCAATCCGCAGCGAGGCGGGGGGCCAATCGGGGCCAGCCGTGCTTCTGCCGTGGAAATTAGGACACCGCAGGTGGGACTCTCCTGCCCAGATGGGGTGATGACAACACACACTCCTCACGGGTGAATCATGCCCCCTCTGACCTTTAACTAGGCATCTGGGATAGGTAAGGCTTCTGGAGGTTGATAGACTAAACTAGTATGTTGAATAAAATCTACAGAATTATGCTATACAAAAGACTCGCTAATATTTCATGAGTAGTTTTGCTTTTTTACTCCTTTCTTACAGTTGGAAAAGACATGGAAAATTCCAATCATTGTAGTACTGCTAAGTGTTTTCTGAGAGCAAAGAGTTAATAAGGTTGTTTTATCTCATGTACCTCGTGGCAAGGATCTGAAGTTACTGCATCTGACCTGCATTAAAAACTAAACTTTTTTTTTTTTCTCTTCAGAAGCATTTTCACAAGGTCTCTGCTGAAGACTCGGAGAAGTCCAAAAGCTGGGTGACATACAGAATAGAACAGAGCAGAACAGAGTATTTCAGTTAGAAGTGATCTACAATGACCATCTAGTCCAACTGCCTGACCAATTCAGGGCTGACCAAAAGTTAAACCATGTTATTAAGGGCATTGTCCAGATGCCTCTTAAACACTGACAGATTGAGGCATCGCCCACCTCTCTAGGAAGCCTGTTCCAGAGTTTGACCGCCCTCTTGGTAAAGAAATGCTTCCTAATGTCAAGTCTAAACCTCCTGGCACAGCTTTGAACCATTCCCATGCGTCCTATCACGGGATCCCAGGGAGAAGAGACCAGCACTTCTCTCCCCACTCCCCCTCCTCAGGAAGCTGTAGAGAGCAATGAGGTCACCCCTCAGCCCCCTTTTCTCCAAACTAGATAAACACAAAGTCCTTAGCTGCTCCTCACAGGACATTCCTTTCAGCCTCTTCACCAGCTTTGTTGCCCTCCTCTGGATGCATTCAAGGACCTTAACAATATGACAGATGTTTCTATTTAACCAGGGAATACCAGGAAATCCATAAACAAAAGATTGTTCTCAAGAAACTTCTTCAACTTCTTGATGTTTATGCATTTAAAATGCAAAATGCTGTTAGCATTTTAAGAACGTTATTTATGTTTAAGATTTAGTGTATTTAACTAACTGTATTCTCTTTCACAGTTAATCACCTTTAATTAATGAGTAGCATTTTATTTACATTATTCCATTATGAAAGACATTACTTCCTATCTGCTACTATCCATTGGGGAAGAGATCATAATCTTCCTTCTCTTATTGTACCACCAAACTTATCATTGCTACCAATGTTATAAATAGTAATGAAAATGCACACTACACACCACAAATGCAACAGCACACTGGCAACACTGTCAAATAAATGATATGGTAAAGGAATGTCAACTGACTGCATTAGAAACACATAAACAAAGAGATGGGATCTTACAAATGTGTATATGCAAGACCTCCTTCACTGCCAGCTAGGAGATACTGAGAGGTAACCAGAGGGATCAGAACTATTACTCCAGGCTACTCTGAGCAGCAATGAGTATTTGGTCTGACAGGCAGATATATAAATGTCAGACAATGAATTGCCGTAATCTCGGTAATATTATGGTTATAAAGAAGCACAGATAAGACAAGCAATATGCTTCTGCTGGTTGTAACACTAATAAAACAATATATTGAATAAGCTGGTAAAGACTCACGCCATTGGTTTACAACACGAGAGTTGTAAACCTGCTGTCCCAGCTCTTACACAACATATTGCTTGTGGTTTATTTCAAAGGAACAGTATTTCCCCTGAATCAAACACAGGACACAGATTCACTATTATTTTACCTGTACTCCAGAATTGCCAGCTAAAAAAATTCTTCATGGCCTCCACGCTTGAAAGGACAATTTTGAGATCGTAAATTAAATACTGACTGAACTAGTGGTGAATTCCTGACTCTGATGAAACCATGATTACAAAGTTTGTTACATACTGAAACTACTGTGCAAGTGCAGATCAGCTCTCTGCTGTATGCACATGGACTTCCCTGGTGCTTGGAATGCCTTCAGTGCATATCCCTGTGGGAACCTTAGACACTTTTTTTTTTTTTTTAGATCTCTGATTATGTGGTAGCCCATACAGAGTTAGCTGGTCTTTCTGTAGACTTGTCCCACCAAGCGTGAGTCAATTCATTTTAGGAACAAGCCAGGGAACATGGGAGAGAGGCCAGAGTCCAGAACACTGAAAGGAAGGGGATCCCTATTAGGCAGTGGGTGAAAATTTTGAA
Source organism: Charadrius vociferus (assembly GCF_000708025.1). Classification (NCBI taxonomy): domain Eukaryota; kingdom Metazoa; phylum Chordata; class Aves; order Charadriiformes; family Charadriidae; genus Charadrius; species Charadrius vociferus. Next base: position 17,466,782 of record NW_009648332.1, on the reverse strand, counting down.
GGGTACATGGTGGACAAAGGGGAAGCTAGCTACTCACCTAAGCAAAAGTGTATCTTCTTGACTTCAAACCCTGGTAAAATTTTCTAGAAATATTTTGTTTCTAATAAAAGCTGTCTAAACCAAATCAGACCAAGCAGCCTGTTTCCTTTTTTCTCACTGACATTAGGACCTCTAACTGCCTTCATGACCCTAAACAGCCTTCAGCTTGCTCTCTGCAACTTCTGAGCCAAAGATTATTTTTGATATGGTAACTTACATTGCAACTGGAAATGCTAGAAAGCATAACAAAGCTTCAGCTTACATCAACATATATACATAAATAACAAGGTAAAAGATGTAAGGGTTATTTTTGTCAGGGTCTGGTATCCTTACCAAACTGCTTTGATGTTTCCAGTATGCAGTATTTGTATATCACCGAGTCTTAGACTTTGCAAGAGAACCAACAAACTATTTGTTTGGAGACCTCAGGTGTGCTGGGAGACAATGAATGATAAAACAGTAACCACTCTGAAATTATTTCAGAGAAAACGTGCATAAGAAGTGGTCTTACTGATATGAAGAGGTGAGATTATAACCAAGTACATCTTTTGTTGAGTACTCCAAACTGACCCTATGAAACTATAAAAGTGAGTGCGAAGGGAGAGAAAAAAACCTTTATTTCTTCCAAACATTATTTTCCATATTTCTGACAAAGAAAACAATTATTATTGAACATTCTTGCCTCCTCTTAAATGCCAGCTGCCTTCCCAAGCTCTCCCAGTCCTGTTCTTTGTTTCGTCCTTGCTCAAAGAGGGAAGGCCAGGAAAAATTCCTATAAAGTTTAAAATAAGATTGGCTTTCCTGACACCTACTTTGACAATCACAAGAAATTTCTGCATATCCTACATTTCATTTCCAAATGAAAGTGGTTTGCTCGGTGTACAGTATTAGTGCTATTAAAAGGAAGGTATCATTGCTGCAATCGTCCATCATACTTTCTGTAACTCGAAAGTACTCAACTGAAGTTATTTTGAAACACGTTCTAGTCTAAATTTAGTGGTGAGAATTCTTAATAGGTCATGTGAATTGTATCATAATGATGATATGAAGATATATATTCATTTATTTTTCCTTCAAAAACAGTATTTGTTCTGCCTTATACAAGCATGTCAATATTTATACCCTATTTCCAAGGCTCTAAAGTATTGCCACATTTTTTATTTATAAGGGAACATTATAATTCCTATGTTCAATAATTATATTGCCTTCTTAAAATTACACCAACATATAATATAGTAGAATTATTTACTGCTCAAAATAGCTCTAGCTATAAATAAGTATAGCGTTGTTCTTCAGAAAAAGAATATTACATTAAAATAGTACATTGTAAGAGTCAACTAAAATTTAGATAGTATATTCTGCACTCTTAAGGAAATGTATTAAATGTACTCTTGATAAATGTGTCACTATCCGATAATTCAGCAAACCAGTAATTTATATGCTTTTTAGAAAAAAAGAAAAAAGAAGATACAAAAATTATCCTTTCTCACATATTAAAAATTTTCAACCCCTCCTTGTCTTTAATTTCTTGTCTCTGCTCATGTTAGCTCTCTTCTTGTCTGATCTAAACCCTGCTGACGTTAGTGCAAGTCTGGTACTCTATAAATAACAATAATGGTTCACACCCTGAAAGTCCTAGTTAGACAATGTCACTGGGAGCCTTACGTGAGAATTAGTGAGCAAAAAAAAGGTTTGACGTGACTACAAAAGAGTAGAGGAGTGATCAAATGGATTACTTCTACCGAACTTTTTTGCCACGGTAGAGGTGAGGGCAAAAAAGACTGTGCACACGGTCTTTTTCGATGCCATACACTTATGTACTGCTCGGGAGAAACACCTGACATGAACAGCACATACAACAGCAATGACATATGAACATTGCATCATCTTATCTCATGCATTGTGCAAGCTAACAAATAGCATTGTCCCTATGTGCTTTTAAGGTGAGTGCTTGGGTGTGGCTGCAAACATACGCAATACTTCATATAAGCCACAGTGACTACCATTTGTTAGTGATTTACTAGACCCTATATTCAGATTTAAGTAAATGCAAACATCTGTTCATCGAATGGAAGACATTATAGAAGAGGGATCCTGCTACTGAGATATGCAGTCCAAAAGAAAACTGGAGCCTTAATATTAACAATCAAAATTCATTTTTTTCAGTCCCAGAGAAGCTAGATGAACTCTCTTACACATATCACCTACTGGTATTACTGAAAAAATCTCTTTGTATGTAATTTGTATGTATGGCTCCAGAATACTTCAAGCATGGTTGAAATATGTTTAGAGGATTTTTGTAAGTTGTTGTGGCCTAGAGGATTCACCTGTATAGTGGAGTTAATGCAACAGATAAACATACATGTGTGGTCCACTCATGAGTGAGCAGCTAAGGTTCAGTAATGTAAGTTTAGCTTTAGAGCTTTTACCAATTCGACAGTACTGTGTCAAAATTACCATAGCTGCATGATGCAAAACACTAACTGGTATAAACTCACTTCGCTGATGCACTATCTTTCATTCAAAATTTTTGACTGCTTAGGCTAATTGAGTTTTGGCTAATTTAAAAGAAATGTTGTTGCATGTCCAAAACTGAAATCTGCACTACTACGTGATCAGACAGTGCACAGATATGGTATTAATAAGGATAAAGCTTATTGAAAGAGTTTCTTTCACACTAGCAGACCTTCCTTTGGACTTCAAAATCAACTTAAACACTTGGGATCTGCTTCTTTGAAACTGAAACTAAAGGAAATTTATTACTTATCTTTATGTCAATCTATACAGGATGTTCCTAGGTAAGAGAATGTGATCGCAGCTTTGGGGGGGTCTCAGGTTCATCATTTATAGAAGCCAAAAAGTAGCCGTCATAGAAAGAGGCATACTGTTTTGACAGGCAGAAAGGTTGCCTAATTTTGCCTAACAACATGCGCGCACCTACTTGGATACAAGAACATAAAGGAAGCAGAGGAAAGAGGGAAAGTACAATGGGCTCATGTGGTTCCTGATAATATCAGATTTCCAAGCAGTAGCCAGTTAACAATGTATATTCCAGGACAAGGTATTAGATATTGTACAGGCTTTCAGAAATAAATACCACTTCCACTGCATCTTTTCTATTTGTCTCTAAACACCCCTTGCAAACAGTAATGAAGTAATCTCCACAGCTCCTTGTTGAGGCAAGGAAGCATTATTATTTGTACCTAATTCTACAGATGAGGAAACCAAGTCACAGAGGGATTAAGTGACTCGGCCAAGGTCATATAGAAAGTCTGCTGCCACTCATGGTATGCGTCAGTCCTTGTCAGCACTCAGTGACACTCCCTGAAAAGTTCACTCAACCCCTTTCTCTGCGTAGGCCAGCATCTTTAAGATTTCATAAGTACCATCTTCCACCCTAACCTTGACTGAAAGAAGGAACTTCATCAGCCCAGGTCAAAGTCAGGATGAGCATGATCCCCAGTTAATAGTTCTCCTGCTGTTTCATTTAGGACTCCTGATTATGTCCAGGATTCTACTTTATTTTCACCTCTGCCAGGAATTCCTCCTAATAGACTCCTTTAATTTAAAACTATGTAGCTAGGCAGGATAATATTGGACAAACAGACCATCCAATAAATACATGCAGTAATTATTTTCAAAGATACATATGTATTTCTCTCAGAACACACACAGGACTCAAACTTCCCAATTTCTACTCCTGCACTTAAAAAAACCCCACCTTCCTTCTCTATGCAATATAAATCAGCTCAAAGTTTCGTACTGTTCATGTCACACTATGTGTGTCTATATATACACATACAGACAAATCACAAATAGCAGAATACCTCCTGAATAGACAGTTATACTATAGATGGAAATCTCTAAGCATATAACCGTTACAGTAAAAAATAGCAAGAATAATCTTAAAAAATTAAAACTGACATGCTAAAGTATTTCACTTTTACAGTAACTTTCCAACCAAAACCTCTGATGTATTTTTATGTGTAAGCATTTATGTGATGCATTTCACATACTATTATTTAATTGTGTGTGTATCAGAATAGTTAGTGTATTTAGTTTGGGTGATGAAAAACTTAGGTGCACATCATGTCCCTTTCTTCTTGCTGGTAAAGCAGAAACCTGAGATTCATCTTAGAACTTCAGTTGCCCAAACTTTGTCTAAAGAAATTTCTTCATATCTTCCTCATTTTATTTTTCTGTTCCTGAATTTGAACAAACACCCTGAATTTCTTGTTTCAAAGCTCTACTTTGTGCACATAACAATGGAATAGTCTTTTTTTTTACTGTTTAATAGTTTGTTAAATTATACACTTTGACATTTCAGAAGACCCTCACAGCACAAATACCTTTTGTAATTTAATTTCCTTTTAACTTACATTATGTTAATTTGCATTTCATATGCATCTTAGGAAACAGTCTTTCTACTGAATGCTGGTCTTTTTGTAAGATCAGCATGGCAGACAATAAATACAGCAACCAACTCTGTGAAGTAAAAAAACAGTCAATGTGAATTTGGGGAAATTGTGGTTAACCCATAGAGAAACGTTACTCTTTTATCTGTGTTAAACTGTAAATTGAGAAACTGGACATAGCCCATGAGTCAGCAATTAAATATGGGTCTCCTCATACACAGTAAAGGAATTAACATGGATACACATATGTGCCACAGAAGTGATCCGTGCCTTTTTAACACAATGAGGAAGATAAAACATCATCATCATCCCCTGTGACCCACACAGTGAACACTGCATTTTGTTCAGTTTAAACAGAAATGCTGAGATTCAGCCAGAGCCAAATCAAGAAGCCCGAGAATGAATCAGTATGTTCGAGACTCAAGACCAGATTAATAGCTGTTTCTTCCATGCTGGTCATACTAGATTTCTGGCGCTGCATCAGACTGCTGAGAAACCCCTTCCCCTCCCTCATCTTCTTCAAATTCAGGTCTAGGATTCTTGCATTCTTTATAACCTGTCTCTACTTAAAAGCAATCCTACACCAATAATAGCTCAGTCCCTCCATTATATTAGTAGAAAAGGAGAGCTGCTCTTGGTTTTTTCTTTTACTGATTCAGTAATCCACCTTTTCAGTAGATGCATTAGTAGTGCTCCTCCAAAACCAGGAGTGCCTTTTCTTTGGGGACTTTTGTAAACAAAAGAATAGGCACGAGAACTGGGTGAGCTCCCGTTTATTCCTTGCTCTGTCACAAATTTCCTGTGTGACTCTAGCAAACCATTAATCTCTATATGCCTCATCTAGAAAATGGGATAATGATATTTAACTATTTCATTGGGAGGCTTAATGGTTGTGAAATGTGCTGAGCTCCTTGGATGGAAGGAAGCTGCTGTCAGAGTAAACAGTAATAGCATGACTATGTTTGGTGGGAAGGTTTTAGGACAGTCACTTTGTAACATATCAATACCACAATCCTGCATTACACAAGCCACAAGCCTGGCTAATCAAGTGAGTCACTCACCGAGAAATTTGTGTTTTACTTCACTTGTGGTATCCATGCATACTGTCTGGAGCCCAAAGTCAAGACAAATTGTTAACACACTGTAAATCTGTGGAAAGAGATACCTTCTTTAGACAATGACACAACTTTTCTCTAGTCTTAGAACCTAACTGCAAGCATGGGTCTACAAAAGGTTTAGAAACATGCCTACAGGCTTTGAAATCTGCTACAGACTAGTACATCCTACCATGTGACAGCTCAGAGCTGTACAGAGTAGCACAGATATAATTTCCTTGTTGATTTTTCCTCTGATATTCTGGAAAACAACGGGTCCTGAACTAACGTATCTGGCATTCACATACCCTTAGATGGGAACACAGCTACGGATTCTGAATGCATTTGTGAAAAAAATATCTAATTCATTCAGTCAGTGGGAACCACAGGTTCTTAGAAACTATAAAAAGAACCACATAACCTTTTTGAAGTTCTGTATGGATGTAGGCACCTAATTCTAGACACACATACTTGGCAGTTTTAACTTCCCAAAGCCTCACTTGTCTCCAGTGTCTAATCGTCTCCCTCATTCTCATCAATATTTCCTGGTTTGTTTTTTTTTTTTCAGGTTTATATTCTTTTAATTGAGAAAAAGGTGTGACATCAAGTACTCTTCTATACTGCTTTTGGCCAGCATAACAAAAAATGTTATGACTATCTCCTAGAACCTCAAACAACTCATGCTGACAAAATGACTGGTAACTTATTTTTGCGCAACAACTTGAAACTGATGCTTCTGCTTCCACTACAGCAATCATCATTTCATTTGTGATAAGGGATTAATACTGGTCACCTAAATCCTCTGTGATACTTTAATGTTGGTAAAAGTGCAACGAATGTGTGCTGTTTTCCTCTTCAAATTAAAAGGTCACCTGAAGTAAACATATCTGTTTATATACACTGTTTGTAAATACCTAATACCCCACTACTGATACCTTAAAAAATTCTTGATATCCACAGCCACAGGAAATAACAAGCCACCTTTTTGCTTGAAAGAACTTAAGCATTCACTTTCACCAAACACGTTACTAAATAAGAGGAATTAGAACAGTGTTATGTAATAGAGAAAACAGTATAAAAGAGACAAAGAAAGCTATTCTTGTACCACTGTCTACAGAACACATTCTCAAAGGTAATGTATGGCTTTCATGTAATTACTAGGAATACTTCTGCTATGATTGTAATAACAAAGTCTTCTAATGGTAGTGGCACTAGAAACTGTAGCATTGGTCCTATCTAATCCATCCAATTCACAATGCTTTGGAAATTTAACTGACTTTTCATTAGGAAACATTATCTGTCCACACGAGATTTATACTTCAGAAAAAAAAAAAATGAGATTTTAGGATAAACATGAAGTTCACACATTGTTCTGTCAAGCACAGGGCAACTAGCTAGGTAACCAATTTTTAAGATTTCATTACACAATTTTGCAACCTCTCCACAGCAAAACAGCTGAATAAGGATCCTTTCACACCTAAGTCACATTTCATGGTTTTCTGTCTTACAGATCAGGAAATTCCACAACATCACACTGGTGCCTGTTGAACTGCTGTATTGTTGGAAAGTGAGCAATACTGAGTGGAGCCAAAAGATGTCATTTAAATAGATTTGTAGGTAGCTGCACTATTGAGTTCCATCACCAAATTACTTGATTCACATCCACCCAAGTAAACAAAAGACCAGTTATGACATGTAAGTGGCCAGAACTCATATAGTGGGTCAATGAGTTAAACTATTCATTCTACAACCAGCACCTTGGGAAACACACAGAAGATAATTAGTTGAAGTGTTGAAAGGAAGAAAAATTTACCATTTACTATAGCCATTTTCAAAAACTCAAACACAAATGAGTGTGGAAATAGAAATTTGTAACACAGGACCGCTGTGGTTATTTCTGCTTGGCATAATCTGAATAATGGAAATTCTGTTAGTAGCAGTACATTAAGTAAATGACAAATTACAAATTATTATGTTAAGGTTACAAATTAGATGTAGGAATACCTGAATGGACCGCTCCTGTTCTCTTACTGTTTTCTGCCTCTTTCTGTGCTCTAGTAAGCCTTTGTGACAGAATAATTTTAATACATATGTCTTCTAAAGAGCTCAATACAGACTCTTGCAAGACAAATCATGGCAAATATACAAGAGGAGACAGCATTAAACCTCTGGAAAGCTCTTGGATTAACTTTACTCCAAATTTTAAAACAAGAAGGATTTACCTGTCTTGCAGATTGCTGTAAAACAGATGTACTGTGACAAGGCCTGCCCGACTTCTAAAACCGATCATTCACTAAAGCTGGGGCTTTTCTAGTATGTGTTTATACTGTAGAATCTGTGGTTTTAAAATTAAATCGGGTCATGTAAGTTCCAAACATTTGCTTTCAGCAAAAGAAATGCAGTAACTACACGGTATAAGATGACATCACTGACAGGTCTGTACAAATCCACACTTGCTTATAACAACACAGAGACTTACAACCAAGAATGAGCCCTACTTCTAACTCAGAAGGCAGTGTCTGCCAGCAGGATCCAATACTCAGTGGAGAAAAATGTGAGCTTGGCATGACTAAGGTAGGCATTAGAAGATGTACAGCTGGGAGTGGATAAACTGGAATGGGCAAGGTCGAGAGTATTAAAATTTGGCCTATTTCTTCTACTGAAATACTCACTGAAGGATTGTACAGGGACAAGGCACCATACAGTTGGTATGTAAAAAATAGCAAAAATAAACCACTCTTCAAAAAAAGTGTTAGGAAGAAGAACATGTATGACAAGTTCATGCAAATTAGGAATTAAGAAAATTTAGGAAAATGCGAAGAGGCATTTAAAACACTGAAGGAAGAAGTTACAGATTACTTATTTTCCCCTGAATATTGCTTTTGATATGTACTCAGCTATATGGATGGAAAGAAAGGATATAATATTGTATATCACGCCCAGCTCATTCTCAAACTCCCCAGTCAATTCTCTTTCCATCTGATTTGAACTGTGTGAAATTATAAAGGACATACTACACTGCTACAGAAACTTCCGTGCCAAGACTGCAGAGCTGTTAAATTGCACAAACTCTTGCACCTTGCTAAGAAGGTAGGACCACATAATGATTGAAATGAGAAAAGTAAAAGGGGAGAAAGGGAGCCAGAGAAGTCAGCCCTTCACTGGACTGAGCCCCTGAAGTAAGAATTATAAACAGTGACCTTAAAGTAGCTCTAAAGGACTAAGAATACTAACCACAGCCTTCAAATGCAGCTCTTTCCCATTCAGCTTTTGGTAAGAGCAATGAATAGGTCTTTGAAAGTCATAAGGTTTCTATTTTCTCCCCATATAAACCCCCCAGACAGTTACAAGAGCAGGTCATAGATAACCAACAAAATGATCAATGCCTAGCTACCCTCTCAATGATATTCGCTTCTTTTTCTTGTATCAATATTAAATGTTTAATGGGTAACTATAGGAAGTTTATAATTTCAGAACATAAAAATAAACTTTCATTATAATTCATATTAGTACTGTATGGTGTTAATAAGTTTAGAGTAGAAAAAATAACTTTCTTTGTAATTCATATATATATAATAAACCTCAAATTGTAATGTTTATGTGGTTAGCTGCAAGGTATCTAGAGTTTTATACATTTATAATTTATACTTTAAAAGTGTTTAAGTGTCTTTTAATTGTAGAGGGCCACTTTGTTGGAAGGGTGCAACCCAAAGTTCAAGGACTGACACTGACCTGTGTGGTGATGACTTGGAGCCCTAGGGAACTAGGATAACCCTTAATTTATTATGATGCTGGTTGAGATGCATCACAAAATTTTCTGGCCTCTTGGTTAATGGTAACCTTGGATTCTCATTCCCTCACTACAGAAACACAAGCTAGCTAGCATGTATGTGTTCCTCAGTATGCTGTGGCAGCTTCACGCAAATGAAGTGTAAAGCAGAAAAAAAAATTAACAGAAAATCTAGGCAAATTCATTTAAAGGCATCCAACTGATAAGCTTTTGCCCCCCAAAATTAAAAAAAAACCCATTTTTTATTTGAGCAACACAGTACCATCAATTCTCATGACTGAATAATTAATCTCTTTAGGGCCAGAAGAAAAGTGATTACATAAGAATATCAGCTTCCCTTTTTTTTACTCTAGTCATGCAAAAAAAACCCCAAACAAACCAAAACCCATCATCTATATTTTAAATACTGAGAACAGTGATTATTATTTTCCAAACCTCATAGCTTTGTATGGTTGAATTTGAAATCCTGGACCCAATCTCAATGCTTTTGCTTTTCTAGGTAAAGGGGAGACCCTCCTGCTGTAGAACTCCCTCACGCCTAAAATGAGGTTGGACCAAAATGTAATTATTCCCTTGGCTTTGGCTTAGGAGGTTAGCCATGATACAGCTATTGATCTCCAATGCTGTTTGTGGAAATGACAAACTGGAATTCTTGTAGGTGGTTGAGAGAGACCTTTCATATCATTAAATAAATATATTAGAAGTTCTAAGAAATTGTTAAGAAATGCCAATAACAGTAAATGAGAGCAGTATTTTCCATTTACTGTTAAAACTGGAAGTCTATGTTCAAATGTCTTTGACACAAAATTGTGGGTAGGTTCTTATTTTAATCAGAGTGTTTTTGACCCTCTTCCTGCATATCAGAAATCCTGTGAAATAAAAATTTTCGAACTTTGGGGTAATACAAGACCTAGATATTCTACATAGGCTGCAGTATTGCTAGATGTTTTTCAATGTGGTAAAAAGTCTGGAACAGGGTGCAACCGTGAGTTTATTATGGTAACATGGGAGCAGGTTTAATCCTCACAGTCCTAAAGAAATACTGGTCCAGTACAACCCTGAATTTCTATCTAAGCAAACAGGAATGGTGGATAACAACTGAGGTAGTCTCCGAAATCAGAAAAAGACCAAAAAGATGGGAGACAGATGAAAATCACATCGATGTAAATCTCAGTCTCCAGTATTTAACCACCACAGCAACCCAGAAACTAAAATGGAAAGTGTAGCATTAGTGGCATGCTGATTCCAACACACCACAGCTATTTATTTTGAGAGAGAATGTAGAAAGAAGAGGGAGGGATTTGTGAGGGAGCCGAGGGCGTGCTCTGTGTTTCACCATATCCTGTTTTGAATAGTTTCATTAAGCTTACCCTACAATTAATTTTAGGAACAGATCTTGCAGCACCCTAAGGATATCTACTCTTTCCTGGCTCTGTGCTCCAGAAGCTCAGACTGAACTGATGATACTTCTAGACTATAAACTTATTCCAAGCTCATCAACAGTCAATAAAGCAAATTATTTGCTGCATTCCAAAGTTCTAGATGATAGTATTAGTCTTGAATTGGACTGTTGTGGAGTTGGTAACACACCTTAGCAACCTGAGTTACTTCCTACTTAATGACCTATGACCTATTGATACTATTTTGGAGCTTAGACTGAGAAATAATGAAAACTTTCAAGAAGTTGTTTGCTTGACACACTGAAAGCCAGTGCTAATGAAGAATGAAAATGAAAAGCAGAGCATATACTATATGAGGGCCTTATATACTTTTAGTTAACAAGGCTAAAAACCATCAACAACCTGTAGAACATGTTTAGTATATCGGAAAGACTAGAAGCAAATTTGTAAGTACAGAATCTACAGCTATTTCTTAGAATACTTTTTCCTAAAAAACATATTTCTAAAAAATAATAAAAGGTCGAATTCAATGTGAGAGAAAATGTATCATTAACTAAGCTGAAGTTTTAAGTAGCTGGGGGTTTTTGGTAATGAATAAAACCAGGTTCCTAAAAATGAAGCTTTTGAACTAGTAACAGCAATGTCACTGATAGTATCAGTAATAGTAATTATCCTCTCCACTTGCAAGCATATCAAAATGATACCTAGTGTTATGAAAACAGGAGGGTGTCTGCTTCAATCTATCTGCTAATCTAGATGAAGGACCCTTCTATGCTCAGAAATAATGGGACGGGAGAGGTGTGGATACACATATATATGCAAAGAAGACTATTTATTTATATGGCCTGGGAAACAAGAAGTTAGGTGTGACGTGCTTGAGCAATGCCTATTATCATTTCTGCAGATAGCTTGCTACACTGAAATCAGTCTTGTGATAATTATTTCCAAGGCCTTGATTGGGTGGCATTGCATCATAACTCCATTTTCAACCTTATATCCAAACCATTTTTGTAGTTCCAAAAGTAGATTCATTCCAAAGCACTTAACAGTTGTATGATGACAGGAAATGTACTTTAAGAAAAAGATGGGGAAGAACACAAATGACACAGGAAGAGGCAGCTGGCACCGGTCAGTGGCCACTGCACATGATGCGCTTGTTCTGTATTGATAAATTATGGAAAGTCTGATGCATACCAATATCTGAACATGGCTAGATTGGTAACTGAAAATAACAACAATTGTTTCATTGCCATTTATTCATCTTCTTTGAAGCAGCAGAAGAAAAAACCTGCTGTGTGGCTCAACTAGTTAATTTATATAGCTGAAGATTTCTCAATGACTTGGAACCAGAGCTATTTCTTGGATATGAGCTACTTTCACGTTTTAGGCATGAGTCCATCTTAGCATAGCTAAGATTTACTATCGCTGACAGTCAATAATTTCCTTATATCCTCAGCTTCTGAGCTACTTCTAGACCGCCCAAAGGAACATTATTACGCAAGAAATTATATACTAACACAAATTTGATGTATTTTTAAAAACAACATATAAAATGGTCTGTCAGGAAATACAATTTCTATCTGTATCTTCACCAAGACTTCATAAGCCAAACATAACTCAAACATATAGACTTTTTTTAAAATTTATTTACAGTCATTACTCTTGGATTAATTCTGGGATTTTTGATGCTCAGAAGTATGTATAAGATTACAGGATCTGACTTAACGTTTTTAAAAGATGATGATCTAAATGATCATCTGTATGACAGTGCAGACCTTGTCATACAAATGCAGCAATTGGAACCATAGAGGAAAGAATAACTGAAGAAAACGTTTTTGTTATGGCTTTCTTTGTCAGAGAAGCATCCTATTTTCATTATAATAACAATGACTTTTTACAAAAAATACAGAAACAAAATAACAATTACAACAGAGTAGTCCAAGAAAGACAGCATCCAGAAAAGCTCTGCTCATAGATTAGAGATTTTGGGAGCAATGCTATTGTTGTTACCTGGTTACTTCTGATAAATTAGTTATGCTAGCTTCATTGCTTTAAAATAAACAATCACCAGTAGAATCTTCAGCCTTATAGATCAAGGAGATTCATAGAGGTGTACTTACTCCTCAAAGCATCAGTAGCTTAACTTGAGCTTAATTAAATAAGAATTTAGTAAAGAGCTATTGATAAATGCAGTAGAAAGAACATGAACATGATCACCTAAAAAGACGCTCCTTTTTTCCCCTGTCCTGAGAATTCCTGAAGAAGTTGAAGAATTTACCTGAAAACTGAAAAAACCTCCCTTACAACCTAGTTTGACTGCCTTGGATTGGATGAAGGAAATATATTATGTAAATTTGACTGTAGATTAAAAAGTCCAAATACCAAAGACTGAGCAAAAACGTTTTGAAGAATTTACCCGACAAACCCAACAAATGTGTCACTGTCAAGTAATATTTCTGACAAAAATTTAATGAGGAGACTGACTAGGACAGCCAGATCTCAGACTCAGGCAGTCCTCCTGATTCTAAGTAAAGTCTGGCTGCACCTATATTAATGCTATAGTTCAGACCAGGAGTACACTTTCACATTACTTCCAGAAATCTATCCTAGGAAAAACCATCTTATTCCACTTTTTTCAAGGGTCTTCACAGCTCGCATTCTAGTGCGTCTAGTCTCGGCAATAACTATACTGTGCCCCATTTTGCCTGATCCACAAGGTCCTTATTGATGCTGAGTCCCCATCCCTAGCTACCTGTTCACTCCTCTTTCTTTTATTAAGAGATAGCTGTCATATCATATCAAGAAGAAATCTTCTAAGTGCAAGTTAAATAAATTTTTGGTGGTAATCTATTCTCACATTTCGTGTAAGTGTAAATGACTTTTCAAATATTTTAGAGTCTGGAAGTTGCTTTGTTCATTGGTCTAAAATAGCTTGACTTTGATGACAGACAGAGCAAAACATTTCTCTCAAGTTTCTTTGCAGAAAGCTATTGATGAGCTACAGTGAGTGGGTAACATGGAGATGCCGCATGTATCTATTGGGCTGAATTCCTACTAGACTGACTAATTTAAAGAGGTTTTAATTTCACTGGATAATGAATTAACATTTTCAAGTACTTAGACTCTTTAAATTTGTAAAAATAAAAGACACTTATTAAATAAATAAAAATTATGTTTGCAATCAGAGGCAGTAAGCTTACTAGAGCAAGGCTTATGAGTGTTTATGTCATCATACTCAACAAAAGAACACCTTCTTGGGGTGTCTAGATATTGCCTTAATACAAATACATTAATATCCAGATATGGACTTGGAAGACACAAGAGAAGCCCACAAAGAAACTATTTAACTATGGCCTTTCTCAGTAGAATCAGCTGATCTTTACTGTTTAATATTCAAAGGTCTCCTCCAGATGGTCCAGGATTGGGATGTGTGTCTTGGCACTCGGGACTTGTCAGTCAATTAAAGTCTAGAGAGTTTCAAAGGTATTCCCTGACTGTTTCCCAAGCCCTTCCTTTCACTCTGCATAGCAGTGAGAAGTCACCACAGGATGTGTTCTCACGATGCTATGTCACTGAGTTTTCACTTTCAAAGGCAGATGCAGGTGAAGTCCCACTCCTTCAGCAGCTAACACTATAAGCAATACCCAGGTAACAATTTCTGTTCAGTATTCTTAACATTTTTTCATGGTGAATTTGAAATCTCTCTACTATAAGGAAAAAAAACCAACTTACTTTCTATAGATAGCCAGTTTCCCAAAGCTGGAATGACGTCTTCCATTTTCTTTCAAAATATTAAGCATGCCTGTAATCACATCTGAAATAAATTAAAAAATTAAACTGAGAAATGCGTAACAACAATTTAACTCTAAGACACAGGCATTTTGCTTAGAAATTCCTGTAGTGCACTCTATCCAAGGATATGGATATTTACCTAATGTAACAATATAAAATACAAAAATACTCAATGCACCTCATACTGTATTTCTGGAGGGGTATATTCCCATGGTGATAATTGGAAGTGTCATATATTTAGTATAGCTACGTTTTCAGGCACATCTATACTCACCAGTCTAAAACTGTTTGATTGGGATAGAGTCTGTTAATGCCTACCAACATCATTCCCAGAATGACACTGGTAGGCACCAACACCAATTCATCCCCAACCCAAAAGCATCTGGCTTCTGTTTGGCATTCCCATTGCATGGCAATAGATAGAAGTGCAGTAATAGATAAAATTTGTAATGGATAAAGCCTCAGAACAGCTAATACATCACACATCCTTTGGTAGTGCAAGTAGCTATAGAACCTGATTTGCAAATTCTGCTCATTGCAGATATCAGACAAAGGACCTAGAGGATGAAGACAAAACATTTCTACTGAGGCCTCTTAACCTTTCATTTTTGACGTCTCTTTTTTTTTTTTTTTTTTTTTTTTTCTTCATTCTTAATCACTTCCCTGCAACATCACTAACAGAACATTGTCTTCATGTGGCTTAATACCAACTTTCTGGCTTGCAAAGTCAGTTTATAAACATTCATATCCTTCTGGCAAAGCTTTCAATCCTGAGGCTTGATTAACAAACCAGGCCTTGGAACATGCAAAATTCTCCATCCTATAGACGAAGCCAGAGATGACATAATTTTTACTAGACTATGGAATCTGTTTTCTCAAGTACTGTCAGGTACTTTGGTCTCCCATGTAGTATTCCAGGTATGGCAAAATGACTGACATATCAACAATGACATGTGATTTCATAGATGAATAACATAAGAATACACACGACTCCTAGTAGTTTGAGGAGGTGAATCTGTTTTGGAGGACAGTGGGAATGAAATACACAAAGAAGTCCAATTCCTATCAATGTTTCATTGTCATGTGACCCTAGGTATAAGGGGAACAGAGACCTGAACATAGAAGAAAATGCAGAAATGAGCTGCAGACAGCATAGCAACAAAGAGCTCCAAACAGGTGAGGGACAGGCACGTAAACAGAGCCTGTTCACAGGGAAGCATGACTCACAGGGTACCTTTCTGTGAAATTAGAGGAGTCCCTGGTGTGTATGCAAGCCATGCAGTTTACAAGACCAGTAAAGTGCACGTGCTCTATACATTGCATAAATACAGCTGCCCTCAAGAGAGCACATTTTGCTGAAATAAATAAACAAACTACTTCACACTAGTAGTATTCCCTTTCATATACCAGTCATGAATATGCTTTGAACTCAGAGTTTACTTAATTACAAACACCTAGCTAGTTAACTAAGGCAAAGATCATGTGTTTTTGAAGTGGTCACTCTTGCCCTTCCATTTAATTGTCCCCTTGTCTCTTGCTCATGATGTTAAGCCTAAATGTAAGATTATCACCTCTTAGAGGAAGAGACCAAGTATTATGCCTTTGAAGCACAATGAATCCTAATTAGGTATAATCGATAATAATTATAGTTATGTAATAGAAAATAGGAAGGTGAGGAAAAGGAAACAGCTTAGATCATAATAATTACTTTGTATTTGGACTGATAGGAAAAACTAGTGTAAGAAGCTGGCCACCCAAGGAAACCGATACTTATTTATTTGCATTTTCCTTAGAGCGGGAACAGCTAAGTTTAAGTGTACTAAGTGTCACACTGAACATGATTTATAACTTTAACAAGCTCTGGAAGTGAAGCTATACTTTCTTTCTACTTGAGGTACCTGTATCTCTGAGGCTTTTGCTGTGGTAACCATTTTGGAATGCAGCAATTACCATCTATGTGGCAAATTGGAAGTGTTACATTCTTCTGCTAGTAATCCACTCCTCCATTTAGCCAGAGGACAGGGAGGAGAAGGAGGTGACTCTGAGCAAGGGAACAGTCAGAGCCACAGAGTATTCTACTGCAAAGAAGCACTAGGCGTTAACCTCACAATATAAAAGCCCTCATCACAGAGTGTGAAAGCCCTGTATACCCATGAGATAGAAGAAAATTTGGACAAAAACGGGAATTGAGCTCCATGACACTTGAGATCTAATGCTTTATGTTCCTACTGACTACTGAACTCTGGCATTCCCAGAAATGGTTGCTCACTGCTATCTTGCTAACACAAGATAGGTTTGGGTTTTTTGCTTTTTTGTTTTATTTTTGTTTGTTTTCTGACAGGCTCACAGTTAAATGCTACACACTTAAATGATAATTTCATGCTACGGCTATTCTTTTGCTTTCATGTCCAAGCAGCAGTTACGCTACATCTGTGTAATGGTATCAGCATATATAAATATACACATATAAATAAATAAATATGTATTAGCATACTACTACCACTTCAGGACTCAAAATTTACAAATAAAATAACGTTTTATCTCCCAAATAGTTGTGAATAAAAGGCATGGTTTCAGAATGGATATGTACTTTAAAGAGAAAGTAGCGCTGCACAGACACGAGCTGCTTAAGTTATTTTAAGAACCACTGTTATTCTGAACATGAAGGGAGAGCAGCAAGAATTTCATGCATACTAGTGTTCTTCCTAGTCCGGTTAAAAAAACCCAACCCGCCAACCAAAAAAAGCAACAACCCAAACCACATAAATCTCAGTCTGTTGGTTGCAGTTCAACAACCTTACGCAATCTCCCAGACCAACCACAAGCGCTCTTAGTTCTCTACCTAATTTGACACCTATGTTTTAATCACCACAAAAGCATTCTATGTCAAATCCATGTTTTCTCAGCTGTCTTTATGACTGTCGGCCCATACCCAATTCCTACGCTAACAAAGTAGTACTCATGTTAAATTTAAAAAGCATGTTCTGTATTAGCTTTCCATATTGCACAAAGTCCTGCTCTTGCTACAACCTGTAGGCTTATATTGATGCTAAACACAGCACTTTGAAGACCCAAAAATATCAGATTCAGTTGTGAGTAGGTATAAAATGACACAGTGTTCTGCAGCTTTTATTAATGAAGATAAAAGGTAGCAAGATGGTGACGAATACTCTTACTACTAATTAGCATAAATCAGGATTTTAGTGCAGAACTGGACGGTCCTCAGAGTGTAGGTCATAGCCCACTTCTGGTCTTCAGTGGGATTTTTTTGTTATGATGGTTCCACAGAGAACCTGCTGCCCATCAAGGCTGTTGTTGGTACAGGGTCCCTCACAGCTGTGCTAGACCTGTAGCGATTCAGTGTACAGAAAGCCAGGGTAATAAGTTAATGTGTGACATGTCTGGCAAATATAACTTTTAAGTCCTCTTACTCTTTCAGCATTTTTTAGTATTTTTGCTCTGCACTAAGAATCCACTGCCCAGCCTTCTTTGGGGCATCAGATCACTACAATCATTAGAGTTTCTGTTCATGAGGACTGGCAAATTAATTTTCTTGAGTTCCTCCAATCTGATGTTCCATCTATTAAATGGATTCCTTACAGAATGCATTATTTTAGGCAATAAATTGGAATGCAATTATAATACATAACCATCCTTATAGAGACGCATTAATTTACTATAAACCATTCGTTTAAAGACTTTGAAGCTTAGTCTGATGTTATCCACAGTATGAAAGGCAGACTACTTGTTAACACCTTATTACCCTTTCACAGAAGAATAGCATCCTTGTAGCAACTGTAATTATAGAGAAACAGTAATATAAATATCTTTAATACATATTTTAATTAGGTTAAGCAAGTGAAAATATTTTGGAGAGTCAACTTAAGGTCAGATGTCAAAGGACCACCTGGAAGTGATTCACAAAGCACTGACTGAGAATTTCTGCAGCAACTCAAGAAAATACATTTTACTATCTGCTATAGCTGCATACTCATACTATTGTTTGCACTACTGATGCATAAATATGCCTTTGCATGTCTGGTTTAAAAGGATTAAACCACATCTACATCCATATTAACTAGATACTTGAAACTAGGTCACTGTGCATAGTTTTCAACATTAATTCAAACAAAGTAATACAACTGGGAATAAAGAGAGAACAGAACGGAAAAACAGCACAGGAAAAGGGAAAAAAGGTAAATACCAACACATCTCAAGTCAAAAAGTAGCTGAGGAAGAACATACATTTCATAACTAGGTAGTCCACAGGATTTAGCTGTTGAGCCAGATACTTTCAGCTTCACATCTAAGTTCACAGAAAGACAAGTTTCATCTTTAATTTAAGGAATCTCTTACTTTTACATTTCCAATGCGTCCTCCATCAATGTGAAAGTAAAACAAAGTCAGAAGTGTGAGGCTTTCAGTAACAGCAACAGAAATGGGTGTTTTTATCATAGTCTATAAAGCTGTGGTCTACACATCCAAAGACCTAAGTTATGGAATAATTTTTAAAAAATCCTTTAGCCTGTATTAAAGTAATACATAGATATAACCTTCACATATCAGTTCCTCACATGCCATGTGATTTTCTGCAGAATCCAACATGGTGAATAACACCTCTAAAGGCATTCAATGGATATTTGAGCTGTTTCATTATATAAAGCCATATCATGATTCAAAGAAAGACCTGGACTTCTTGAAACAGTTTGACACATTTCAGAACTCAATTTGGAGATGATGCTTGAAAAATAGCCCAGAAAGCTGTGTACAGGTAGGTCAGAGATAAGCATAGGCTGTGAGGTTTCCTGATGGCTAAACATGATATGACAGATGTAAGAGCAAAGGAACTATAAATTATAGGAAATAAGTATTTATTTATTGTAAACTATATTATTAACTATAGATACTGTGATCTGAAGGCACATATAGAAGCAGACCTTCAGGCCTACTGCAAAGCATTGTAAGATTGGGCCCGGTGTAAACTGCTGTATAATGCCTGGGACATGTACAGTAGGATTACATATCAAGCACATAGAGAGGGTGAAACCAAGGTCTTGCCACTCCTCATGACAGTCCTGATGACAGGGCGGATATAAGTAACTCCCAATGAGTGCAGCGCTCAGACAAATGTTAGTGTTACTAGTATACTGTGGGAGCGATCCAAGCAAGCAGAATTAGCAGAATTAACACTGTATGGATGGGAAACTAATTCTTGGCTTCCTGTTTTTAAATGTCTGTGTTCTGCTGAACTTGACACTCCATAAGAATATTACCCACTACCAGTCACCCCTCATCCATATGTTAACAAGAGGATTTTTTCTGTTAATAGTACCACCAGCAACAGCAATATTTAGAGATCGTAACCAGAAGCAGCAGCAGAATCGATGGTTCTATCTTAGAAGATACCTGTTCAGCCAAGTAGGAGTTCAGCTAGCAGCATTCTTGTTCTCAGCAGAAAACAATTAAAATTCAATTGGGAAGGGTAGTGAAAATAATGAACCAGGAAACTAAAATAAAAACTTTCCAAAAAGAAGTGTGTTAACCACCTGTTATCCACGTCTGCACGTCCTGAAGCTACCAAAAGTTCTCAGGGTACAGCAGTCACAATTTTCCAAGAAAGGAAGTTTAGGCCACAGAGATACCTACATACTATGTAAATGTATCTTCAGTTAATTCAGAGCAATCCTTAAATTCTTAGCATTGAAAACAGACTAGTGTGAGTGGTGTGTACTAATTACTGTCACAACTGTTTAGCATTTCAAAGCATCCTCATGTCTAAGTTTCGCATCAAAATTTTAATGCAATACAATACTTAATAAAGCATGAATACTAAAAAATGCTAAAGATTATGTAGAATCCTTGACTTCTACTGCTTTCCTCCACATTTGAAAACACATATACATTAAATATATATACATGTTGAAAGAGTATATTTATTAGCAGTATACTGAGTATATAATTATAGCAAATTAAATAGAGAACACTGAGAACTAACTTTATGAGACAAAAGTTATTATTACAGTAATTACTATTATGAGTTACTTTTGTATATGACATCAAAAGACTTTAAAATGTGAGGTTCACGCACATAAAACCTTAGAGTCTGATGTAGTACTTATGTTTCCAGTGATTTTGATGATACCTGGGTGAAGTTAACAGTAGTATTTTAGCTATACTGAAGAAGGGTGAAGTGAAGGATGGAGAAATTGAGAGTCCTCTTTAAGACACCATAGTGAACTGGCTGAAGAGCTAAGAATAAGGCTGACAAAATAAGGCAGAATTTTGACTGTAGTCAGGTGGAAAATGTTTTTTCAGCCTTTACAAGAGTTCTTTTCCCCCTGAGATTTCAATATAAAGAAAGCATCTGTTCTTCAAAAGTGAAAACCAGATGACAATTGAAATAAGTTTGGAAACACATCCATGGTTACAATTAGTTCCTCAAGCTGCTCTTCCCTTCTGTGGTCTAGAACTCCTAGTCAGACTACTGTTCCATCTTGGTATAATATCACTAGAGGCCTATGACTCTGATGCCTGCTAGGACATACTATGCCATTGAGGAGACAGAAAAACAGGACATAATGTACTTAAGAGTACAAATCTCGTGAGGCAGTTGGCAGTATTTCCAAATCAAACTACATTTCCACCACCTCCATCTCCTCCTCCTCCATCTTCCAGGATCTGGAAATATAGTCCATGGACAACTGTGTCTAACAAAGGGACTCTTCAATTCTTACATTTATTAATATCACGGTAACAGACAGCAGATTACCTTTGTTGTTCAGGCTCAGCCCATACATTAATGGACACTCCATGAAAACTTGAGAATACTCTTCTTGCTCTTCATTTTACTGACTTTTTCTTGAGTGTCACACGAGTTATTTTATACCAGGCTGAATGGTGTGCTTCCTGTTGAACAAAACAGAACTTTTTATTTGCTTACCGTATAAGTAAAGCTAGAAAAAAAACCCCGAAATTAACTTCTACCCGTATTAAAAGAATAAATCTAAATTTTTAAGTTGTTGAAAAAAGTTTCTTTGCAAAAGTTTCTCGTAAACTCTAAACAGTGTCCCTGCTTTTTGCATTCAGTTGTCTCATCTCAGAATTAATCTATTAAAAAAATAAGATAAAAGTAATTACTTTAAGCAACATTAATACAGGTAGTTTAAACAACCTCAGATTAATAATTTCAGTGAGATTATACAGGATTACAGAATCCAAAATGGATACAGTTGAAGAGTTAAATATGAAAAGCTAATTTACTTGTCAAAATCTTTCTGACGAAAGGTTTTGTAGGATGAAAACAATTGCAAACAGATCCCTTGCTAGTCTAACAGAAACTATGTTAAATTGTTTTTCTTTTATACAACATGAATGTGATCAATATTACTGCACAGTTAAAAAACACAAATAACTTAAAATAAAATGCCTGTTCTCTTTCAAAACTTTTATGACATAATAAACCTGTGTTATAATACCGTTGAATGTTAGTCTCTTAAATTACATTTGGTCATTTTTTCAGAAGTCCATGAAAAATCAAGGCAAACAGTACAACCTAGAAAATATTCTCATTTATTCCAAAAATGGCAAAACAAAATTTGAAGAAAAAAAGAATAATTTTGGCAGCGTTCCCAATTCTTTGCTCTGCTGTGCATCAGACACCGTCTTTTAAAGAATCTCACCAACTCTGAACAGCTTCCTCCTTTTGCCATACAGACCATCCAGTAGGCCCAGACTAACATTAAACTGCAGCTTCCCCCTCTCCATCATTTTTTTGTACTACAGCATGCAGCCACACAAGACACCAGAACACTGTCTTGCCTGCCTCCTCCCTCTGAAACACTCCACAGCTGTGGAAGAATCCTCCTTATCCCTCTTTGGTGTCCTCACAGAAGTCCTCACCCTTTCTCTCATATCCTGCCCTTAACCATCACCACATGTCTGACTTTCCTGAAGGATTCACTAACGACCAAGCAGTACGTTGCTCTTCAGATGATCAGTCTTAGGTTAAAATTGAATCTCTGAATCATGGACTGAAACAGAGAGGTTCTGCCTTCCAGGAGATTCTCTTCCAAACAGCAGTGCTGCAGCTCTCCCTCTCAGCAAACGTTTAAGTGCTTTATGATTTGAACTCTGGCAGCAGACATAGAAACACCTACTCCCTGCAATTAAACAGAACCTTTTATGTTAAATGAAATCAGGGAGAAGGATAGCAAGTAAGATGACATTTAACAGCAACATTCAGTTCAGAACAATTACATCACTGGTAAAAATTATGTGCTGAAATTTGGAAGAAAAGTTTAGTTACCTGACTGAAGGCTTCTTATTCAGCTACTAAACTAATAAAATTTACTTTTTGAATACTATAACTCTCAAACTTCTGTAGTCAATCTTCCAGAACAGACAGAAGAAAACTTTCTAACAACACAAGAACAAAATCTCCAAACCCTTCATGTTTTTAAGAAATTTTTGTGCAAAGGTTTATTTTGAAACCATGACAGAAATAATCAGATGAACACCTGTCTACTCCTACTAACACATATACCTTATTGCCAACTAGCTTCTATTTGCTTTTAATATTCTTGTAGATAATGTTTTCTCCAACTTGATAAAACCAAAGTACAAAATTCTACCAGCTTTTTGGGAATACAGCAGAATTCAGAGTCTGTTCTGTTAGAGTCGCACAAAGGTACTGACTTTATATTTCAAGGAAGGCAAACCCCCCCTATATATGACTATTTTAAAGAACCTATCGTGACAGCGTAGGCTCCCCTACTCTGGAACAAACAATAGTTTATAGCATTAATACTTCTGATTTCTACTTTTAACTGCTGTTTGTAAAGGTGTATAAACTGTCTAAAGCCAAAATCGAGCAAAAGTAAACCTGCAGTTACTCAAGGCATGGAAATGAAATTGACTTACATTTACTCTGCTCCAGCTGCTAACAGAATCTGGCACTTAAATTTAACTGAACGGTGCCTGCAGGCCTTGGGAAAAGGCTCTGGCGTAACCTAACTGTACCAAGGGCCTCAATATGGCCCTGAGAGGCCTGGGGAGAGGCCTGGAGCAGCACTAGCCAGCCAGCCATTACAAGAAAACAAAACCACCTTTTTAATAGCTGTCACAGTAGGTCTGATTACAGGCTTTACAAATTACAAAATTATCTGGAAAACGTGGCGTTCCCACCCAGCTTCAGCAACTGGAATAACTGCTAGAAAACGTATCCCGTTAAAAACACGTAAAGCTGATTGCTAGAACTTAAAGCTGTAGGACAGACACACCTGGATTTTTTCAGCTACAGTCTCCGTATGTTCTCTTTTGTTACTGTATTTTATATAAAGCTGTTCTGAGCCACTTAAAACAATCTAACATTTCATATCACTCTCTTTACTCTTTTTTATTACCATGTCTCAGTGCTTGAGTTCATCTAAATTCCTTCCTACTACTGGTATTCTTATCTAGACTTCTCTGTTACTGGCTTTCGTTCCTAGAGCACAGAATTACAATTATCTCTAACTAATAATATCACAAAATAAATTTCAGGCCTACAAATCTCTCGTACTCTGTGAGAATAATGGCATTCAAAACAAACTCTGGCAACTAAGTTTAAGCAGTACACAGTTTTCCCCGAGTCCCAAATTATTAATTTTCAATTACAGTTTCATCATTTTTAGCCTCACTGTTTGCAACTGATTGTCCTAGAAAAATGCTGTGTGCAAGTTGAATGTCATTAAAAAAATCCATGTAACAAAATACTTAAGATAAACTAACCACAGTTATACTAAAAGATTGCCCAGGCACTTTTATTTTCAGTTTTCACATTAAGTTTATTTGTACATAAGCAAAACATATAAGGAAACAGATACAAATGCAAACAATTACAGAATCATTAGATGAACTACAACACAAATAATAAATAAATGACTAACATACACCTAGCATTTCTTGTTCTTTAGAGACAAATAGATTCTTGAACTTTGCAATAAAACAGATAAACAGATTCCTGACCTTTTTACTATTGAAATCTACTCATTAGCTTCAATTATCACTTTAAAACATCAAACCGTCAAAGACATATTCCTTTCCTCTTCCCCTACATGGGAATGTATTACAGAAGCATTTTCTAAACATCTAAAAAAAAATAATTACAGTTTTGACCTGTGGAAACGGAGAATTCAGCCATTAGAACAGAGACAAGCAAGTGTGGCCCTACAGAAGTACGGAGACTTTCTCAGAAGGAAAAACCGGAGACCTGACTCGCCCAGCCCAGTCTTAGAAGGAGCCTGAACAACGGAAGGTGGCGAACTGGCGCCACCCTCTGCTACGAAGCTGGAAATGTTAGCTTTTCGGCTATGATAAAAAACTGCATTATTCTTACCCGATCTATCATCCAGACTTTCCGCTGAGATGTTTGCCTCCAGTCAGCCCACAGTACTAGTCTCTAGGTTACCATACATTCAAGTAAGATCCTTTCTAACATGTCACCCATGGTGTTTGAATCAATCCTTCACATTCACAAAATTTATATACCAACTTAATTCAAAATTCCACTCCAAACTCTCCTTAGGCATAATATTACAAAACATCTCGACAATAGTTAACCTGCTAATGCTCTCCAATGACTGCTCTTGCTAAGATAAGATTACCTCATTATTTTTCTACTCTTCAGGGCGTTATGCAAGCAGCTGAGCCTTACTTTTGCATCTGGAACCAAGTTTTCATTGCATATTATTAGAGCAGATACCACTCTCCAGGTCTAGGATGTATGTAGGACCCTTATACACAATAGCCATAAGAACAATTACAAAGAAATTTAAACAGCAGCTCCTGAATGTACCCCACAAAAGAATAAATTGTTCATTTTGTAGAAACCTTTTCTTGAGATGTCACTTGCAATAAATAAATCTTTCTTTCAGCTTTCCTGAATTTTTATACGTGATTGTAACTCTAAAAAACACCTTAAAAAAAAGACTTCCACTACTATCATTTAACCCCACTTTAGAGCATCGCACTTTAAAAAAACTGTACTTAGAAGTCACAGAATCACAGAATGGTCACGGTTGGAAGGGACCTCTGGAGATCATCTAGTCCAATCCCCAAGTCTGTCAGTCCTAAGTGATTGCAAATATCTCTCTTCCTTTAGAACTGATTAGAAGACGTCACCTTACGTTTCTCAGTGCTACATAAAATTAGGGTCCAGTTTATTTGCCAAAGTCAGACTTAGAACTCAGAAGTATAGAACCCCATATTTGTTAGAAAACTTAACAGGAGGAACTTACCTCTATTAGCACTTGGAGCCCGGTTCATCCAACTTAAGACCCCTACCAGCCTGCAGCACAACTCTTTTCTTTTGCAGCCAGCTTTCATTCACATTGCAAAAAGGCACTATAGGGAGAATAGTGTCTCCACCTGAAGTTGTACCAAGACACTGCTGTGGCACACAGATGGACACAGAGAAGGAAAGTGCTCCTGGGTCCCACAAATTACATCTTACATGACTCGAGGTCAATAATTTTACTATTTGTCAAATATAGCAAATGATACCAAACTTCATTCATATAGTACTCTGAGATTATTATACAGGGTGAACAGGCACCTGTGGATGAAAGGTTGTAGACAGCACAGACATAACACAAAGACATAAAGATTTCTGAAAGAAGCAGATCCAAGGAGGCATTACACAATGAGACAAATGCATCACCAGCAACAGGACTGTGCAAGTGCCTACAGAAACTCAAGATACTGCAACAGCATTGATGGCTAAGAGTAGCAGCTGACTGGTCACCAGGAACACGGTTTTCTTTCTACATTGCTCTCAGGTTCATTTTCCTACCACTACAAATGCTGGCAAGTTTGCATGCTAATTCTGCTTTGGAGTTTGACCCTGTGAGAAATTGTGATTACTAAAACAAGTAACAAAGAAGTTGCACCTTGTTCAGCATTGTACATGCTGCTCGTGCTCCGAAATCAACATTCACAGAATCACAGACTGGTCGGGGTTAGAAAGGACACCCCCCCACCAAAGCAGGTTCAACTGGAGCAGGCTGGACAGGATCACGTCCAGGTGGGTTTCGAGTATCTCCAGAGAAGGAGACCCCACAGCCTCTCTGGGCAGCCTGTTCCAGGGCTCTGTCACCCTCAAAGTAAAGAAGTTTTTCCTCATGTTGAGATGGAATTTCCTGTGTTCCAGCTTGTGCCCGTGGCCCCTTGTCCTGTCACTGGGCACCACTGAAAAGAGTCTAGCCCCATTTTAAATGGGCATTGCTCCAGCTGGACAGCTGCACTTCCACACAACACTCAGAACTAGGAAGCCTCTGCTTTAATTTGATAAGCCCCTTATGTGAAATACCACACAGGCTGTGAGTAACTCTCAGGGTTGAGCTTTCCCTGATTAAAGCATCAGGTGTATAAGCTCCGAAGTTTGCATAACAAACCAAATACCAATAGGCAAATCCATTTTCCTTCTTACTGTTTACAGGCACATTTTAGAAAAACAAACAAGTTTTCTGTCAATCGTGGCCAGCCTCACCTGTTTTCCTGCTCAACAGCACAGTGACGGCGCTAACCCCCGCCCGTCCCGCTTCAGAAGAATCGGCCCTGCCCCCGGGCCCTCGGCGCCCCCGCCGCAGGAGAGCCCACCCGCGCTCCGATCCCCTCAGCAGGGCCGTTTCCTCCCTCACCGGCCCCTCACCTTTCCCGCCGCCGGGCGCTGAGGCGCAGCCCTGCGCGAAGGCCGCAGCCCCGGGAGAGCCCCCGAGGCCTGCTCGGCCCCTCAGGCCCCAGGCAGCCGGCACCTGGAGAGGGAAGGCCTTTCTCAGGTGACGAGATGAGCTGTTTCTAGGGTGGCCTACAATTAACACCTTAAGACGGTCCAATCTCACATTTCCTGACTAAAGGTGTTTCCCATATTGCTATCTGCAATCTCAAAAGGTGCTTTCAGCAGAAACCTGCCCGGTCACCACTAACACCTCATTGATTTATTCCTCGATTTAGCTGCTTGAGCTGCTGTGAGGTTTCAGAGTTTCTGCATTTCCTTCACAATTTTTCAATAGGCTATTAAGTTGAAAGTATTGTACAATAGAATAATAGGAATCCTGTTTTTAAAGAAATGCTTGAGTAGAGGATTAGATAAATCCTAATTTTATAAAGCATGCAATGAAATGGGGTTGTTGCAAAACACATTCTATCCATCAGAGTCACCTGTGCTGCGAGACACCGGTTTTACAAAGCAGAGCTGGAAAGTGAAATCCCTTCTCTTCAGTGATAGAAATTTTGCACAAAAAGTTAACTAATAACTGTGTATCACTTGGGCAGCTGTTAATCAGTATACCACAGACTGTTCTCTTGGGGAATTTTCAACATCATGACTTAAAATGATACAGTAATTTATAGCAGCAGGGTCATCCAGAGCTCTTCTAGCCCAGTCCCACACAAACCCAGCTGAGACACCCAAAATTGACACAAACATAAACTTGAGCCCTATACAAAGATTCTTATGTGGTTTCTTTAATGAGTTGATTGTTGTTGTCAGCAGTTTTTGTTATTAATATTTGACCTGAGGAGTTCACTATCTCTCCGATGTGTGTAATATTGACAACTGAACGAAGAGCATCATCTCTAATGTCTGGCTTTCTTCCAAAACAACCACATGAGAAGGTTAACTCTGTCTGAATTAAAGAATTTTATTTTGTGCATTTCAGAAATAAATGAATAATGACATTTTCTAAAATCAGTTGTTGCTGTGCTAGACAGACACATGTAAAACTCATCTTTCCATTTTACATTACAACATGCAGTGCCAGAATGATACATTATTTTACTTGAATTCTCAAGTTAATAATCTTCGAATAAATCAAGAGCTATTAACTGTACAAACACTGGTAACAGTCAAATTTATTTCCATTGGGAGGAAGCAAATAAAAAAAGATGTCTCAATACCATATAGATCAAGAAACACCAACTGGAACACAATGGATTCACATTACTAAGTTCTTTAGTTTCTTTCTTAAAGATTTTACTGATATAACTTTGCATTACTAGAAGTTAGTGAGTGGATAACATAAATGATACTGATGAATAAAAATACAGTTCAGCATCAGTCAACATGTCAGCTATTTTTAGGGGATAATGATTTAGGTAAAGAGTTTATCTAGATGAATACCAGCTCATGTAAGTGTTAGATTTAACGTTGTTCTCTTCCCTCTTCATTTTTAAACTGTCTGGCTTGACAAAGTGTTGAGTAGCTTTGCGATTGAAAAAAAAACCAACAAAAAAACAAAAAACCAAACAACCCCCCCACCCCAAACCAATAACCCACCCAGTTATAACCTCAAATCTTACTTTTGTTGCTACTTAACAGCAAAGTCAACCAGCATGATACATATTTTTTTCCTATTTAAAACATTTGTCACTAAAACTATGCACAACTAATCAGTGAAGAAGCAACATTATAAATGGGCATGTTTAGAAGTTCCATAACATATGTATTTTTGTGTACACAGTGGTGACTTATCTTTAAAATTTTACTATTAAATTAGAAAAAAAACCCTAGCAGTGACAAAATATGCAGTCTCTATCAGCAATGCAGTTTGCAAAATAGTGGAAAGTCATCTATAATAACATAGGAAGGCTTTGATGAATAAATTCTCCTTTTTTTCTTTTTCCCCCAACACTGAAAGTGTTATTGCCAATGTATATAATTTGACACCCCGTGGAAGTCTTTTTCAACAGTAATAGCTCTTCCAATTTTACAACATTTTCATTAAGTATGAACAATTTATCCTGCCATACTGTTCCTGTTCCTATGGTTTCATAGGAGCTATAAAACATACCTTGAAA
Source organism: Charadrius vociferus (assembly GCF_000708025.1). Taxonomy (NCBI): domain Eukaryota; kingdom Metazoa; phylum Chordata; class Aves; order Charadriiformes; family Charadriidae; genus Charadrius; species Charadrius vociferus. The sequence continues at coordinate 17,437,417 of NW_009648332.1, read as the reverse complement.
TAGTAAACAAGAAATGATTACCTAGGAAAACAGTAACAAGCTAGTGATACAGTAGGACATAAACTTCAATATCATTACCAAGAATTTTGGAGAGTTCTATACATTATGAAAAATACTGTATATGCCTCTTGCACAACAGAAAAAAAAAATTAAAATCCGCAGCTGACATTTCAGTAACATTTTTGATTAAATGACATCTCTCGTGCATTGTGTCCAGAAAATAAAAATTTCCCAACCCACATACTGCAGCAGCTCAAAAATTGAGATACAATATAGACCTTCCTTAATTGTAACTTCTAAGTAGTGAACTCTTCAGCAAGGGAGTTCAAATACTTATTAACCATTTAAAAAAATAGCATGAACATAGCCGCTTCTTATAATTCGTCTATCTTCAGCCTACTAACTTGCTCTTAAATGTATCTATCTGTAACACATATCCCTGAACAAGACAGCACACTTGCACTGTACTTTAGACAGGATACAGAAACTTTAAAATACAGATAAAATGAAATATTGACCTATGTGTTATTAGTGCATTATAATTACATCCTGTGTATATTTTTTTTCAGCGTATGTTGTCTAACACTGGAAATGCAACATCAGTTTTGCTTCCCCCCAGTCATGTGGGAAGCGTTGTCAGCCTCACTCTCTGCCTCTTCATTGCACAAAGACGGAAAAATCACATGAATAGAGAGTTGAGAATTACCAACTTCACTTCTGTGAACCACCCTTCAGTTTGGGAACACTGAACTGAACTCAATAAGGGCACGCAGGTATTCAAATACGAAAGAACATACGTGTTTTGCATCATGTTCACTGGATGCTGTTCCCAAAGAACAGCACATAGAGGTAGTGTGCTTATTCTTATAATTTCTTATTATTTTATTTCTTATAATTTCAAAAGGCCTAAAACCCTCCTCTTCTCTGGGTGTAGGCTAATATCTCTTCTCACCGATGTTAAGTGTTTCCATCTGCTTCAACAGAGCTAGGATTTTCCTAAGAATAAAGGACTCAGGCGACCATACCTCTTCAATAAGTTAATTAAGCAGTCAAGCACAATGACTTCTGTATCTTTGGCTTCCCCTAACATATAGGCTGTGCACTGTATGCACATGCATATGTTTCTCATGAATTCCTCATGGTGAAAAACAGATTTAAATGAAGAAATAGGTTTCTTGCATGGCCCACTGTATTTAAATAAATTTTAAAATGGATTAGCATAGGATATTACCTCATTATTGCTCAAGTTAACTAAAGTAGTTTAAAGTTTTTGAAAATTTTATATATAATTTCAAAGGTTGGTTTATTACAGTATTCATAAACTTTATTTCTGTGGTTGCTTAATGGAGTGTTCAACTGAACACATACAAAAAAACCCCAACCCTCCCCATAATACAGTTCAGAGAGACAACATATTATGCCTTCATTAATGTATGGTGCTACAGCACAAAGCATACCAAACTCAGAAAGCTGTAAGTTAGTTTACTCCCCTTTAAGCATGCATTTGCAAAAACATCCATTTACTTTTGAAGAGACAAAGGAAAAAAAAAACAACCCACAAAAACAAAAACATGAGAGCTGTGCTACTTATTTTTAGCTCAGGAAAGAGCCACCTCATTTTGTTACATTAAGATTTTGATTTGAAAAGTCTAAAAAAACTGAGCTACTTAAAATTAAGTTTGTGCATATTCTTAAAATTGCTCCTTACTAAAACTTGCTGCATCAAGTGTGCACTGCAGTTTTATTTTATTGTCATGGCCTGATTTTCAAAAAAAACAACCCAAGCCCCACACAGTTATAGGGCACAGAAGCTGCTGGCATTCAGCATCTTTGAAAGTCAGGACATGGCTTAAGTGATTGTGCAGAACAGGTCATTTCCCTTGCAGTATATGCCAAGTGTTCATTTATGCCCAATAATAAGACCACAGAAGTTTCATCAAATCAATCAAAATAAACTTTTACAAGTCATAAAGGATTTCAAGGACAACACCAATCGACCAGGCCTGAGTTTCACAGCTAAAAGGGCAATATTGTCCATTTTCATTGGTCAATTCTGGAAGCCCTTTCCAGGATGATCTGATAAAATAAAGAACAAATGAATATTGTTGTTAGATTATACATTGAAATGAAAAGAACATTTCATTTTAAAACCTTTTAGAAGATTATCTCAGTAGGAAACTGAAAACCATTACAAAGTTCTCTTGTCCTACAGGCACAGTATATTCTTTAATAACTGAGAGCTAACTCAACTTTTTTTTTTTCTCCTGCAACTAGGAATTTTAGGTTTTTTTGGGGGGTGCCTCTTCAAAATAGATTCTGTGCTACTAAGAATATCTCAACTTACACTACTGGCTCCTGTTGATCCTACTTCTCACTCAGGTAGTTTTGCAGTTGGAAGAATACGAATGAACTTTGAGATAACTGAATGGTATTCAAACTACACTTGAAACTGGATTACGGTACTAAAAAGTGGTAACGGCTAGAAGATAGCATGGCTACATAAGCCCTTTTTTCCTCCACAGGAAAGAACCCCCCCAGAAACTAATGTACTTGCAAAAATACTTTTAAGTTAAGCCTGTTGCTACATTAATAATTCTGTACACAAATGAAATACCAAAACACTGTAAAAATACACTAGTTAAGTAGTAAAACAGAAAAAACAAAGAATGTTACCAAACTGCAAATTATTTGGTATTACTACCAAACAAGACACTGGGACAAGATGCTATCTAAGGCAAAAAGTTACTTAACAAATCCCTTTGCTCCCTCGTGTGGTCAGACAAACCCTTCTGTCATGACTAGTCCTACTGAATTACTCTTATGGGTACAAACAAATGCACATTTGAAGTACAGCAGAACAGATTATATGGAAGATATATCACCAACAAGATCTTTGTTTTGATTGTTTGTTTTCATTTGTCTCAAACCCTTAAGAATGAAAAATATAACAGACAGAAAAAGGGGAAAAATAGAGTGGGTTTAGTGGTTTGGTTTTTAAGAAGAACTCAAAATGCAAAGCAACTTCTAAGGGCTATAAGCAAGTTCCACTGCTTTCTTAGAATATCAAGCTTATTAAGATTCTGAAACACTGTCATACTAATTTCCTTGTTTATAACACAAGAAATCCTAACAACATTTTGCATCATCTTATCTGCCGCAATTTTAATCTATCACTACTAGTCCTTTAACTATTCTTTTTTGCAGGTTGAAGTATTTTGATTTTTTAAAAAACAGCTCACCAACATTTTTTTCTGAAATTAATTTTTTGTTTGAAACTAGATCCCAATTTTTAAGTAAGATTTATTTCACCCAGTCTTCACATGGGTAAGCATTAGTAATTCTGCAATCTATAAAAAGCATTAGATCTCAGCTGTACTTGAAACTTGACCTGAACTCTGCAATAGCATATATAGCGGTGAACTTTATATGTAGAAAACAGATGCTGTTTATGTTATAGATCTGTACTTTTACATGTAATTGGATAGTGGATACCACTAGCTTGAATGAATATTTTACATCTGTGTTAGCTGGTGTCGTACCTTTCAAGGTGAACATAGTGGCGAGAAAGAACATTCTTAATCATAACTACAGTTTTTGCATATATCTCTGGACCAATCAACTTTGAGAAGTACAATTTGGCACGAAGAAAATACCCAATTGGCCACAGCCATTCCTAAGCAAAGAATGAAAAGAGATTATTATTATAGCTATCAGTTTGAAAAGGTGACAGCACTTTTTCTAAAATTGAAGAAACGGGCTCTTACAGGTCCTTGGTGATAATTAAAACCTTTGGCTACATTATAGTTGTCATTGTCAAGAGCGTTATCATATACTCCACAGTAAACCATATCACTGCAAGAAAGAAAAAGATAAATTATGCAAAAAAAGCCTTAACAAAAATTATACATAAAATTGGAAAGCAGAAAGGAGCCAAAAATTTTTTATGGCATTTACATTTAACAATGGTTAAGCTAGGGAGGTCTCCACCAGGTTCTGTATTTTACATGACAACAGAATTCCAAATACAGTTCAAACTAGTAGGAAAATGGTTAAAGTCTTGGAATGACTTGAATTCATAATTTTGCCCTTATGCTTTTATTCAAATTGTAGCGCTGTGCACTGTGTCATATACAACTACGTATCTAGATGCAAATTCAACATCTTTGACGATACTAAATTTTACTTGTTTACTGTGTGGCATTCAAAAACACCTGGTGATTGTCTACATAAAATCAATTGCATGGATTGTTAGAACAGCAAAATAATTGCTCTGGAAGTATTTATTGTAGTCTTATTACACAGGTACATATGAGGTTTTTAACAAAAGAAACACTACCCCCATGTGTCAAATAATTCCTACTGTCATGTTTTGTCATTAACACTTATTCTGATCTCTGTTATACTTACTCTGGGTCTAAGGTTTTCATGCCTAATGGACCAAGCAGTTTTTCCTCTGCTATCTGCAGAGCCTTCCAAGCTCTCTCAGGTGTGAACAACTCAGGGGCCTAACAAAACAATAAAGAAATAATAAGTAAACGCTGCCTGCACATGTACACATATAACACTGTGTATACAAATGTATAAGACCACGAAAAGCCTAAGTTTTTTATTACTGAATCAACTTCTGGAACCTACGAGTCAGAGTAAGCAAGAGGACAGAAGCTATCCAGTGATTTTTTTTCAATTTTTATTTTATTTGAAATACACTTGTCAAGTATTGCTGAAGCTCTTTACAAACCTGGTAAAGACAACAAACAACCCATGCATTTTAGCTAATTTGACAGGAAAAGCACCCTCCCAGACCTAACCTTAAAAGACATTCTGAATGCAGTGAACACTGCAAATTTATCCTAGCTCTACAGTGAACAGCAGTTTCATTTAGTTAAGTCCCCTCAAGGATGTATTTTTAGGAGATGCTCCAAGATGGACCAATATGAAAAGCATAGAAAAGCTTTCAGAAAGTTATTCTGAGCATTGTATGTTCCTGATGTAATGCCATGTGGATGAACCTTACAATGCAAACTTAGTTCAATAATAAAGAAAATTTTAAGTGCAAGCGCTCCCCCTCCGTTGCCCCCACTTACCACAACCATTGCTATTGTAAAATTTGGCCTGAGTTGGTAATCGCACCATGGACTTGAAGCTCCATAGCTGTCCTTATAAATTCCACGTTTGTGAACGAGATTTGGATGTTTCTCATTAGGATCTGCTGGGTTCTCAGAGACAAAGAACAGCCTTTCAAAGTGTCCTTGAATTTTTCTGTTCCACTCATCATATGTGATAGTCTCCTCCTTTCCTGCAAGATGTTACATACAGGTTTTATTTTCTGAGAACAGCCACAGTGGTAACACCAGAAGTATGCTTATGTCTATTTTTACTGTTTTGCTAATTGAAGTTTTATTTAAGATACTCCTAACACAATAAAGGCCATAATAGCATTGCAAAAAATTATTATTTAGAAGTTGAATTATACTGCAGATCAACTCCAACACATGCACAACTTTTTTTTTTTTTTTTTTGAAACCACAAAATTTTCTAACCTGCAATTAGCTAGGAGTAAACAGTATGAGGGGGGGAGAGGAAGGGGGAAGGGAGGATGAAAGATACATGGAAGAAAAATATTTGAAATATTGACAAGACAACATCAACTTTTAATAAAATTTTTGTAGTAACAAAGGATTTTAATCATACAAGATACTTTCCCAAGCTTTTCTCCTTTTTCCCCCTAAACCTTCTTCAATAGTTTGATAATCATCCCTGATGTTATATTGCTACCTTTTCATAATTTTAGTTATTTTTATACTCCAGTAATACAATTATGAGATATGTCTATTTTTACCATGTCTTTTTACAGTGACTCCACGGAATGGAAACACATTTTTCCCAGATAAATCCAGCAACCAGCGAACAGCTGACTTGCAGAGGCCAACAATTTCCACAGCAGAGCCATCTCTGAAACAATAATAATTTTAAAAGCTTACTTTAAGAAGGCTATTTAAATTCAATAAGTAACTGAAAAAAAATAATCTGTAAGTATCTTATTTAGACACTTTATTTTTCCCTGTTCTCCTACTATTCCCTTATTTCTTCTGTAGGAGCATCCCGAACTTCTACAGCATTGCAGTGTTTTGTGAATAATAGCTCCATCCTAATCACTGCTGTCATGATTTTCTAAACTTCAGTCATACCTCTCACCCCCATATTCTCTTGAAAACAAAAAGTCCTTAGACATTCCAGTCTTTCCTTATAAGGCAGCTACTCCATCCCTTTGAGTTTTAGCTGCCCTTCTCTGTACCACTCTTTATTATGTCCTTCTTGAGACCAGCACTACACTTAACACTCAAGATACAAGTGTATCTTGCGGGTCCAAGGTTTCACAAAGAGGCAGAACGATGCCCTCTGTCTTGTTCTAAAAACCTTTACTGATGATACCCAGCATTAGTATTTTTTATTAGCTTTTTTGACTGCTGCTGTATGTTAAGATATAACTTCAGAAAGCTACCAGCGACTCAGATTTCCTTCCTCTGTTGTAGCTCAGTTCTGATAGCATTGTGTAGACACGGTTTAGACTAGATGCATGTCTTAGCTTTATCTACGCTGAAGCTTACCTTACACTTTTAGGCACGCTCAGTTTTACAGGGTACTTTTGAGTTTCATGAGGGCCAAGAATAAGAGAAGAGAACACTAGCATAAGCAGACTGCATCAATTAACTTTTATTTAGATCAGTAGGATTCCACCTGATGAAGAATCAAGGAAGGAAAGGGTGGAAAACACATGAGGTTTTCGATCAGCTAACAGTCGGGGAATGAGCTTGACTGTGAACTGGCTAATGGATACTATTTTTCTGTACAATAGACTAAATTTAAAGTGGTATTATCATACCCGTCTAATTTGCATGGATTTAAGATAACTCTATACCAGTGATTAGGAACATGAACAAAGGATCAGCCCCACAGAACTTGATCCCCTGTGTTCATACAGAGGTTCTCATCTGCACATGCACTTTGGTAACTTAGGTAATATTTCTGCCGTAACAGATTACTCGAGTCAGAAGTGAAGTGTTAAAATAAGAACTAAATGCACTTTTTGGACTCGATTCTTTTTTCAGGTGATATTCAGATATACCATATTGAGTTTTACTGCCTGCTTGATGGACAATTTTTCTTCAGCATCACCAATTTAGCCTCTTTAGGGCAGGTACTTCAACCTCTCTTGGTTCCCAATTAAAATGCCTGACTTGTCAAGCAAGACCATGTTTTGCTCCAGTTCTGACCCACAGAGAGTAATTGATTTGAAACTGATGCTGCGCTAAACTCAAGCAAGAATGCCTGCAGCAATTTGGTGGCACGTAGCCATAGACCATGCCAGAAGCTGAGGGGTTCACCTGCTAAAACACACCTTTTTTTTCTTCAAATGACCACAAAGAAAAAAATTACCATTAACATTTTAGTAGGCAGAAACATTTAGAACATTTGAAAGATCACTTCTCAGATGTATTAATGGACGGCATAGTAGGTCTGCAGAAAAATTTCAGTTAAAAAAAAAAATAAATTCCCCTCAAAAGCCTGGATTTTGTACCTTGGAGTAGCTGGAATTCCTCTGTTGCGAGCTTTATCACTCTCTCCCATTTTATCCATCCAAGTGCCACAATTGAAGCGGTTCCCTCCAAAGACAAAGCCAGTTTCACGGTCAACACCTGCAGTTACATTAAAACCTGCCAAGCAAAAATATCACGTGAAGTCTATATTTTAAATAAAACCAAACCCCAACTGCATTCCCCCCTCAATGCAAGCCTCCTAAATAAACCAAAAAACTCCAAACGAGATCTGAGGTGGGTTTTTGAAGGCTACTGTATGTTTTACATGAACTTTTATTTAAATATAACTTGTACCACAACATGTAAACAGTTGCTAAAACCAAACAACTAATTAGGCACTTCTTAAACATTGAAGGTATTTAAAAATTAGTTATGTTTAATGCAAATAAAACTATATTATTTTAAAAAACATACTCAATAGCTAGAGAAAAAGTAGTATGAAATATAAACATCATCTTCTGAATTGCTTAGTAAATGTTCTATATGTTACCTTCATCTCTCATGTTTTGATCTATCTGCGGACCAGCATTCCTTTCTCGGAAATTTATGCCTTCCATGTGTCGTTGCATTGCTTCCTGTATTACTTCATAAAGCGGCTGATCCTAGATTGATTGCATGTTTGGATGACATGTGAAAGGCAAGATGAAAAATGAGTAGAAAGGCTCTAATGTGCAAATAGTAGCAGTTCTTAGCCTCTGGTTTATGATACCTCAAAAGAAAAGCATCTAACCTTTTCAGTAGCATCTTTGTCACTGGCAACACATTGTAGACAATTTTTAATATAAACATTTTTTCAGGACAAAAAGCAAAGAAAAAAACCTATTAGTAAAGCAGATGGTTTTTTTCTTCCTCCGTCCCCAACCCCCTGCACCTGTCTAATGATGTGATGCAGATGTACTGAGAAGTGCATAAATTTGGAATTCTGGCACTATAATCAAATTCCACTGTAAACAACAGATAGCAACACGTTCTTGTAGCTAGAAAAATTACATCCTTTCATTAAAAAATTATAGTTATGTTAGATACTTAAATCAGAAGTGATCTTTACCATAGTGCCTGCAGGCTGAGGAGAAGAGTCATCTCTTGGGTACATCCTAGAAACAGGACACCTAAGAATGTCTAATCCATTTGGAACAATTTTACAGTAGTCCTGGATACACTGAAGCCACCACCATACAGCATCACGACAGTTGTATCTGGCATGTGTTCCCTGGCCAAGCAGATTGGGGATGAGACCATGTCTTAAAGTCCCACCAAATGCTAAAATGATGTTTCTAGAACAAAAGAAAACCACAGTCTTGACTAAGTTACTTTCAAGGCCGTTATTGGACCAAGTATTAAGTAAAAAGCATATGAGTTTACCTTAATAGCAAGGTAAGTCAAGGGGACAAACAGGATCTTAAAGACAGATGCCAAAAGTTTGCTGTTGAAAACTACAAACTACTTAATTTAGCATGAACTTCTTTTACAATAAAAAGTCATCTATTCCCTACAAATTCCCCAACATGAATACATTTAAATCACTTTGTACAAGACATACAACATCTGCTAATATGGAAAAGCTACTTTGCTTTTTTACAGCTAGTGATATAGAACCTAAATCCAAGTCCCACTGAGGTCACAAGGAAGGTTTTTATTGACATTGTTTATGATTACCCTGGTATCCATTCTGATGGGTGGGGTGGAATGGGGACGGAGTACAGGAGTAGATGGGAAATTCCTATTAAAATACAGAGAGGTGACAGCAACTGAGGTTATGAGAAGTTTCATTTGAGAACTGTTGCGCATACCTTGCAGAAAACATGGATTCCAACTAGCTTTAAATGGGAATATAAACATACTAGTAGACTGCAGATCTTACTGCCTGAGAAAGGTAGTAGTTGGCCAAATGTACAACAGCATAAACACATGATAAATTAAAAAAAAATAATTTTTATGTTTGTATCATGTGGCAAGCTTCACCCAAATTAAAAGATTAATGGAAATATCTAATTAATAGATCTATCTTATATCTGGCTCATTTGTCAGGTTAAACATTTACAAACAGGTATCCGATTGTATGAATCCACTGAATCAGCTGATTTTTACTATTAACAGACAAATACTAGCAGTTATAAAAAAAATAATCACCATAGACGTGCAATCATACCTTTCCGATTAAAATAGTATTCTCTTGCTACTTCAAAATTTTATGTAAGTAATTTTGAAATTATTGCTCAGCACCAATGATGCAAGTACATGTGAAACACAATCACTTTGTTTAAGGATGAGCAGTAGTGTTACAAGGGTTAAAAATACTTTATCTATAGAGAACATCAACTTCATATTGGTGCTAAGAAAGCAAGAGACTCTTTTAAGAAGTATTTTTAATTCTACTTAGAGAGAAATCCTAAATCTGTCTAGGGCCATTACAGTTTTACACTGTACATCAACTGTTTCTAACAGCTTGCATGTCATCTCAGGTTTTGAGAATGTGCCTTTTTCCTAACTACCTGCAAAACCAGTAAGAACTAAGAATAAGTCAGTCTTACCTTGCCTCTAGATAGCGCCCAGTAACTAACATTAAACCTCTCAGTGCAATAAAGGTATCCCTTCCCCAAGAGCGAAAAATTCCAGAAGAAAAGTGAGGTAAACCTAAAAAGAAACATCAATGTTCATGTCATTTATTGATACGGCAGAGATCTCCAAGCACACATGTATGCATAAAATAACCACAAGTAAAAACATATTCACATTTTTAATTTTTTTCCTAGGTTAAGATATCTAAAGTAAACAACTTTCTAGACCAGGTTCTTGATAAAATGAAATAAAACATCTTTTTAGACCAATTGTCCTCCTAGAATTTCAAGATCATACAACAGAATTGCTAATATCAATAACAGTCACATTTAAATGTTTATTAAGTCACTTTGTAACTTAACCAAGTACCATCCTTTAATTAAAAAAAAAAAAAACACAACACAAAACCAAAACCAAGAAAACTAACAAACAAAAAGCCAGAACTATGACAAGATTTATAGCACTTTGTTGACAAGAGTTTTTGTATGAAACTGTGTCATCTCAGTAGCATAAAAGGAACAAGACTGGAGAGCTATGAATTTCTTCAGCTCAAAGTTCTTCTCAGTCACTATAAAAGGATTCCTGCTTCTCTTTTCCAGCAGCTTCTAGAACTACATCTTACTGCAGACATTATAACATGTAACTTCAAGAATGATTCTGACTGATAAAGCATAATTACAACAGTAAGGTCCATCCTTGTCTTTTATTCCATTTATTAAACTTTTCAATCTAACAAACAAAAAATTCCATATGGTAAAGTTTCAAAACAGCAGTCTGTTGTGCATGCTTAATAGAACATTTTAACTTCTATTACTTTCTTTTCCAAAGTATTTGTTAATTTTATAGTATATGCCAAAAGCACTTGAGAATGACAGCACATGTAGGAGTTAAAAATCTCACAGACACAACTACGAGTGAATATGTGAAGGGAATATTTAAAACCAAACCCTTTAGTATAATTAATCTTTATGACCAGTTTAGGGGAACATTGTGCCTCTGTGCTTCTAGGTAACACTAAAGCAGGCAAATAGAATGTTACTAAAAACCAGAAACTAAAGGCAATAAAATTCCATGAGAGAAAGACAGACAGCAAAAAAGAAGAAAATAAATACCCCAGTGAGACAGATGCCATAGAATCTGTGGATGTTAAAAGTTTCTATGGTTTCAGAAGAGACATTGGCCAAGTCAGAACAAAAATAGATTCATTCTAAGCCACTGAACACAGAAGATAATACTTTTGACATAGGAAAGTGCCCAATTCAAAGACTGCCAGATGCTGGCAGAACATTCAGGGGTATAAACACTATTTGCTGAGTGCTTTTATGCTCCTTCGTTTTGGAGACAGTTTCAGATCAGGTGTTCTTCTGGTCTGCTAATGGCTTTCTTTTTCTGAGAACTTGTAAACAATAAATTCACCCTTGTACTCCATTACAATTCAGTTCTTAAATTCATGTCTAAAAAAGATAAATATACTTAGCATAGTAAGTTTTAGTTTATCTCAAGCAAATCTTCTGGGAAAAAAGACAACATATATGATAAAAGTGGATATAGCTAAAAATTTTTATAAGCTCAGCACCCTGCAAAAGCAGTAACAAAATAGTTGTCCCCAAGACATATGCTAGACAGAACTCCCATATTTTTAATTTGGGCAAATGTTTATCTTAAACACAAATTGAAACACAGGAAAAAGTGAGGAAAACTCCTACCTGCATTTTGTATATGGTTCCTGACATATGGATCTCAAGCATAATGGAGACAATTTTTAATATAGTTACCAAAACCAGTTTAACTGTTTTGGAAGACTTTTTTTTTTTTCTCTCTTAAGTATTGTCCTCACTTACCAGCTGCCAAAGAAACACAACACTGTTCTTTCTCATTCGTAATCTCATTCAGCCTGTAGGGAACATCATGTAAGGAAGGAGACAGATCTGGCAGACAAGAATATTTTCCTATCCCACACATCTGGACTGAACCCAAGGAAAGGTGTTTAACAAACGTTGATCCGTTCTGCACAAAGCTGTAATTCAACATAATTCAATTAAAATAACTTTGCATTTAGCAATATCAGTCTATAAAATGTACCCTTTTTCATTTACAGAAGATAATGACACATAATATAATAACCTAACAGTGTGTTAATGTTAGTATTTTGCATTGACTAATTTTGTACATAAGCTTTAATTTGTAAATCACACCCCCCCCCAATGAGTGCCCAAAGTTAGCCTTAAACTTTAATTTATTAATGTCAATGTGAATGTTTGTCAAATGCTTCTAGGGAAAAGGGTTAAAAAAAAAAAAAAGGAAATGGGTTTTGTTTACTTGATGTCTGCGTACAGGCCTCAAAAATATGATAAAACATATTTCACTACAAACAAAAGTTTGCAAACCTAATCAGTATTTTCAAAGATCACCACATTCTTATATATATTCAAATATTAAAAAACTGTAAATCAATAAATCAATTAACACATTGTCTAAAATAATGCAACTTGCATTCCTGACTAGTTTATCTCCAAGCATTTTCATAAAAGATACTACTTTCCACATGATTTCACAACCATACCAAATTCTATGCCCATTTTAACATCTGTATTTTTACAAAACAGCACTGGTATGTTCAGAATGTTCATAGCTAGAATAAAGCCTCCATAAAACCAACCTCCCCTTTCCAAAAAACAAAGGAGAAGCAGACACTGAAGATTAAAGTTAGTTCAAGAACTAAGCAGTGCTCAGATAATGAAGGATATTCAGCTGTGTTAGAGAAGAAATGTTGAACAAAGCATCAGCATCAAGTACAATCTGGTATTTTCTTTTTTCCCTGAACTTTACAGAATCATTGCAGTTGTACTAAAATTATAGCACAAAGAGTTTCTGAAGCCTGGGAAAGAAATGCTGGCTTAAGATTTCCTCTTCCTACTGCACAATGCCAACAGTAGTTATAAATTCAAACACTGGATAGACATCTGAACTCTCAGCCTTTTAAACCACCATTGTTAGAAGATGGATTTGATACTTACTACTAATTTTACCATTCCACATTGGATGAGTATGAAAACACTCCAATTACATTCTCCAGCAAATAAAACTTAAAGGGTGAAAATATATACAGATACCTCTATAGTTCTGATATGCCAAGCGTACCTAGACATCTGATGCCATGCCACATCCAGAAGCGTTGTGTATGCACCCACTAATATGGCATCAAAGTAACATGGGAGGAGGTAACGTGGAATTCTCTTTAGGTAGACAAACATGGCCTTCAACCATTTACCAACCTATTAAAATACAATACAATACAATTAGAACTTGGTAACACTAGGGGTCAAAACCCAGTGCTTTCAGGATCCATCTCACTAAAATATTTGTCACAGTTTTTGTACATTTATTACACCCAAGTTATGCTTGACCGCCACAAAGATGAGATTATCTTCAGTTATTAATAACACCACTAGCCTGCAACCATTCACGTCTAAGAAATTGGGCATGCTAGATATTTGTGGTAGAATTGCTGTACCCTCCTGCTCCAAAATTTCCGCTCAGAGAGAAGAACTCTAAGAAAAGCAGAAGGGAAAACTCTGTCCTGTGTCTGTATTATGACATAAATGGGCAAGAGCATAGACTATAGAAAGAGATTATATTTTGCTAGTCTTGTTGGGGAAAAAAGAGATTATCATATAGAAGCTATTAAAACTGAGTAGCAAAGGAAAGCTGCAACTCAAAAGGTATCACTACAACCCAAGTGTGGGAAGGATGTTTCTCACTGCTTAAAAAGACAGGTCTGAAGATGTGAGGCTTGAGAGCAGGGATAGAAAAGTTATCAGAAGGCTAAATTATGTATGGTTACTAGTGAAAATGACTGCAGATTTGGGTCTAGGGCTCAGGATTCTGGAGCTTCTGTCACTGCAAAGTGTTTGACACCTGGGAAGTATTACTATTCTTTGCTCTGAGTACTGCTGAAGAAGAACATGATAACCTACTAGAAAGTCACTGAAGATTTAAGTCTTGCAGATGAAGAAAGTACATGTCAACATATTACATGACCACCCTACACTTTTAACCTGGAAATTATGAAGGGAAAGTTACTTATGTAAACAGTGAAATTGTAAAATCTAGTTTCATATGACTTCAGTCTAATAGGTACAGGTACTTTATACTCTCTGCAAAACAGAAAGAGACACTACGAATTAAGAACTCAAAAAAAAATTCACAGAAAAAAATAAGCGACAGTTTTTGAAGAGCAGTAATTCTGGCAAGTATGAAACTAACTTCTTTCTAGAAAAGCTCTGTCTCTGAGGTCAGATTCAGCATTCATTTCAGGACATCAGACTGCTTTATCCATTCTGCTTTATATCACTACACTTGACTTCAGGAACAAAATGAAATAAGAATGCTGAAGTCTTTATTACTGTATTAATTATGTAAGTTACCCAAATCAGGTATTTATCTTGGGACACGAATAAAGCAATCGCTGTGCAAGAAAACATATGATAAAGAAAGAAAAGGACTGTATCGTTGTACAGGAATTACTGAGATTCTTTACCTGTATAGCTATCTTCTCAGTGCTTAACTGCGCAATCTTACTATAACTGTGTCATCATCACATATGCCTCAGTAGTATTTAGGCTCTCTTTTGTAAGCACTTACGTAAAAAAAAAAAAAAGTTGATTCATTTTTATTTAAGGAAAAGTAATAAACAAACAGGGAAGGACCTTGAAGAAAGGGCTAACAACCCCCTCATGCTCTACATATTTTTCCCTTTTCCAGTCCATTCTTAAATAAGATTGAGGAGAGGGAAGAAAAAACATATTAACAGTTTATTCCCCTAGAAGAAATTCCCTAGACAAGAAATATGTTATAGACAGACAATTTGAAAATAAACCCGTAATTGAAAAGGAAACAAACTAGTAATTTAAAACCCCAAAGCCACCAAATAAATATTTTTACTTACTTCTGCACAGGCTCCTGCACGTGAAATCAGACGATTACTGACATAATCAATCATCCAATCTCCAGCTCTTAAATTATCACAAAATGGATGACCCAAATCATTCTTTGGTCTAATGTCTGCCATCACTGACATTAACCCTGAAGATATAAACCCAACACTGTATTACAAGACACACCATTATCACAAACAGCAATTACAATTCAGGAGGAAAAGGTACACAGCAACAGACACTTTAACTGGATTTAACTGTAGTACTTCTCTAGATTTGCAGAACGAGTTACGATACAACTCAATTGTAGTTTCCCGAGTGTATCCTAAACTTTATGAAAAACACTATGGAATAACTAGCACAATGGAATTTATACATATGATAAGAGATTGACACTCCTCAGTAATCTAGTAATGCCTAGGTTTTAATTCGTGTGACTTTTCACTGGAGGTGTATGCATTTTCTTTTTATTTTGAAAGCAAGGGCATTGGTGTTAAACCACATACTGAAATTTAATTTTGCAGCCCAGAGTATCAACAGAGGCTTCTTGTTTTAGTATGCGATTTCCTGGGTACAACACTAATTAGTAGCGCTGTCAAGCAGAAGCAACTTTCCTGGTTTTTATCCAAACAATAGCACTAGCCATACAACAGCATTAAGGTATGATCTAGATTGAGCAGCTCTATTTTAATTTTTTTTCTTGACAGAAAAAAGAATGCTAAAACTATTACCTTGGAGGCCTGCATACTTCAGCGGTGACCAGTTTGGTATATTGTAACAACCTCCACCATCTTCTTGTTCTTCTGCCTCACACCTATACAGTACTTGATTTAGGTCAGCCAAAGTTAGTTTAGATGCAATACTGAAAAAACAGTAGAGAAAAAAGAATTTCCAAACCCAAAGCAACGTTAGTAGGGAAATAGAAAAAGGATTTCATAAACAATTCTAGTTTTAGGCTTACATTAAAATAATTAAATATACACAACTCTCTCACCACTTAAATCTCGAAAATTAAGAGCCTGATTTTTCCAATGTTCCAAGGTGTTCTGCTTAGATGTGTCAGTATTTATTTAGAAATACAGTATTAAGTACAAACCCTGAACAATCATGCCCCAACACTGACAAGCACTCTAGGTTAGTAAGTCTACTTAAAGTCTACTTTAAGCAGCAATTGCACAGAATGTGAACAAAAGAGCCCGGGAAGTTTTTTAAGTATTAACCATGCTTAGGATTATACATATAAAAAGAATATCTCAGAGTTTTTATTGCATTCTGACAACCCAAATCCATCTGTAGTAACAAAAAAACCCAAACAACCTCACTTTAAGTATACAGACTGTTCTTTGCTCCCACTGTAGCACTCTCAGTTCTACGTCAGAAACTTAAAGAATACTCACGAAGAAAATAACGTGTTTAATATAGGGGCTGAATGATCATCAGGAAGACTTCCAGATTTAAAATGTGGACTGAACTGGATCAAATGATTGCGGAGTACACCAACAGCCTCTTGTGCCTTTGGGTCAAGACTAACTCTGTAAACATGAATGCACAACTTGTAGAAATGTAGCACTTAAAATAACTAGTCCCAAGTCTCAAAACAAAGAATCCTATCATTCTATTTTTACTAATACAGCCATTTGGCAATTATAATAACGTACCTGAATACTATTACACTTCCTGGTGTTAATTTTTCAAATTCTATTTCTTGAACAAATTCATTTGGCCCTTTTATGGCAGTTCCAGCTTGCTTTATAATTTTACTGTCTTTAATCTTAGAAAAGAAAACACATTTGCAACTGAAATTCAGTGTCTTTTTCCTAATATGAAATATCACAGATTACAAAATATTACATCAGAACATGGGTGAAGGAGGCTAGTTACCTGGATGTGCTCTCTGAGTTCCATTGTGAAATTAGGCAATCCATTAATAAAGTGTTCATCTTTTTTGTAAGGACTAGCACTTCTCTCAATAGTTCTAGCCTCAAGTACTACTTCTTCTATTTTTCCTAAGAAAAGTTAAATCATGTTGTAGTTGTTACAATACTTTTAATTCAAAGTGATTCTTTTGAAAACATGAAGCAAAACCTAAAACTAAAAACCTAAATATTCAAGATACAAGTCTCTCTTGTACAGCTAAAGAACAACCAGATGTGACAAAACATATGGGGAAGTATTTAAATATCCTATGACCATCCATTACACATTCGCTGGTTGTATTGTATTTAAAACTGCAGTTTGGTGGTTTTTTTGTAATAAATTAACCATAAAAATCAGTCAACAATTAGTGAATTATAACTTGTCTTTTACTGATCACCTGCTCTGTTAGTTTCCTTATGATCTTTCAGGAGACTATATTACATTGGTTTCCAAACTGCAGCTACAGATTGCTTATCTTAAGTGTAACAACTTATATAAATATTCAAATATTCTAATTTTCTCTATCCTTTCAGCAACTGACAGACTAAGGTATACAAGTCGTGCAGCCACTTGTCTTAATATATAATGTGACTGACTTTAAAACAGGCACACACATGCACGCAAAGAACTGAGTATACCTAAAAAGCCAGTTTGGAAAGCTTCTCTCCAGAAATATGGCCTGGTAACGTGTAGAATTTGTTATACTTTGCTCCTATTAAGTACAGTAAATACTGTGCACGTTTAATGACTATTATGTATGCATTACCTATATATTTTCTTTATATTAACTTATGTAGTACAATGTTGTTTCTTGTATTTTAAAACCACAAAAATAGTCATATATAAGTAAGCTGAATAGCAATGGCATTGACAAATATGATAAGTTTTTAGCCCTTTTTCCCCCAGTATAACACTTAATAAATAGTACCCTCCCCACCTCCTCCATACAATTAACAATCTTCCCCTTAACTATTTCTTACCAGGTCACAAACAAGATAGTAAATAAAACCACACCCTCGTCAAGAGTTTATAGCATGAAATATAGTCAACATGAATGCCTTTGAAAACCCTATGCAAGGTAAGTTTGTTATTGTTTCTTTATCCACTTTTGGTGCATGCATGTTAGCATATATAAAAGGAGTGTTATACACTGAAAATTCTCGTATTGATTTCATGTGTTTAAAGTTAAAAAGTACAGCACTAGAATACTTTGAAATTTTTGTAAACCTGACATCTCTTGAAAAGAAATCCGATTACCTGGGATACACATTTCAGGTACTTCTTTACTGTAGAAGGAAGTTTTAGGATCCCTGAAAGCAGTTCGACTTACAGCCACAACCGACTGGTGTGTGTTAGGACAGTGTCTTGTCACTGCCACTATATCTTCATCAACTTGATCTACATACACCTAGAAAAGACATACTATTTCAACTGTGCTCATTCAGAACATAACTATGGAGTAATTGCAATGTTACTCTCATTTCTTGCCTGATTAAAGCCTTTAGCCCCCAGCTCCTGATGCAGTCTGTTTATCGCCAGCCTTCCTGCTAGAATTCCTGTTTGGAAATTAACTTCACCAGAAGTCAGTTGTGCTGCTGGATTCCATTTTGCATAAAACCTCTCTTCAGATACTACAGAGATCTGTAAAGAAATTAAGATTTAAGCAAATTTCAACTACTCTCGAAAAAAAACCAAAAGAAACCACAAAACCAAAGCAACAACAAAACAGTCAGAGGTCTCAACTACATAATCAATTCAAGTTGCATATGAAATTGGACAATATGAAGTAATGCCAGCTAGTAAACTGCTTGGAATTTTAAATAAACAAAGTTAAACTTTATTCTTGTCCTAAGACATAGATTTTACATTTTTAAAAGTAACTTTGGAGTTAAACTGTAGACACATACCTGATGTGGTACCAGCTCATCATAGCCTTTGGTGCTTCCTGTAGCACAGCATGCCATGGAAACAATCATTGCACTAGGAAGAGCATCATATGCAGACCGGTGCTACATTAAAAAAAATAAATAGGCAATAAATAGCAAATCTATTTGCATATCTAAGACATAATTCATCCCTCCCAATTCAGCATATTCAGTTTAACAAGAGGAATTGTTAATCACATGATCAATTTTCTCAATCACAGTAGAATTACACATGCACTAACAAAAGCAACTTAAGAGAAACCCGCAAAAATAAGCACTCCAATTCCCACTGTTCTCTCTTGTAAAACAGAAGCTTAGGAGAACAAGTTAACAAGCAGAGACAGAACCCTTAAGTGGCTGGAATGAAAGAATCTAAACAGCTCATTAAGTAGCTTTATACACTTTTTCCCTTGAAAGACAAAATCTTGAACGTCAGAGGGAGTTGTTACAAAATTTTGTTCTCTCCATGAAAACCTGAAACACATTTTTCCCAAATATCACATTCAAGAAAACATCTAGATTGCACCAAGCCCTCCCATGGTTCATAAATATCAATTCAGAAAACATTAAAAGTAAACTTTGGGTTTCGGTTTAGGTGCTCACCTGAATTGGACATTCATTGTCATGCGTAATATCCATAAACAGCGCATGAGCAATAGCTGGCATCAAAGGCCTCAAACGTGGCTGAACAAAAGAGCCAACAGGTTCACCTCCAAAACGATAAACTAATCTTCCCTCTTCATGGCTATTATAAGCAGTCATTGCCTCTAAAGAACAAAATAGGTAAGTGTTTGCATAACAGTAACTACCATAGAATACAGCACACGCAAAGATGTTAATGCAGTTGTTAGTTTGGTGTGTTCAATCATAAAAAAAATATTTTGAAATCACATATAACTATATTCTCCAATGTAGATACACAGCCTTGGAGTATTCTATTTACTACAAAATATTAAGGTAGAGAAAGCTAAGGGGAAAAAAGGGACAAAAAAGCAGAGACCTGAAACTTTCTCATAGGCTAAGAAACTCAAGCAACAAAAAAAATCAGACATGATGCAGCACTTGCATAGCAGAACTGTGCTACCACTTCTTTTTCTCTTGCTAGAATAAGAGTGAAATATTTAGACTTCTGTAAACTAATGCAGGATGTCTTCTCTTATTTTACAGCTAGTACTGTATTTTTTGCTGAGTATCAAAAAAAGTCACAATACAAAAACTGTACTTTTAATTTCATACTCTATGTAATCAGAAGTGCATGATCCACAAGAAACCTTCTCCTTGGAAAAAGCACGTCATCTATAATCTCTCGTTGGAAAGAGACCACACACACAGCAAGCCTACCTCTTATTAAGGAGGTAATGCCCAGCCTATTCACAAAGATATTGTCCAGCTCCTCATTTCCTGTGAACAGTTCAGCCACTACATACAAATCGGCTCGCAATTTTCTAGCTGTGTCCAGCATGTACTGCAAAAAGCACAGCCAAAAAAGCCACAGAAAGGGGAAAGGTAGATACAAAAAAGGACAAGTTTCAAAGCTAGGCAGGGATCAGACAATAGGAAAATGCCATGCAGCAAAGACAAACAGAAAGCCAAAATTAAGGAACAAAAAAAGTTGTTACACAGAAGAGGACACACAAACATAGGCAAAATCAAGAATTAGCACACACAACACAAGAAAAGTTAAATAGAATGTGAAGAAGAAAAGGTAATTGCATAAGCAAAGAACACGAATATGTAAGAAAAATAAAAAAAAGGCATACCAATGTTAGTTTCACATTAAAAACTCCAAACCATACATGACAATCCTACATAATTTTCAACTGCTTATTGTACCTCTAATCAGGCTGGTAATTCCCAGGCGGTTGACAAAAACATTGTCAATGTACTCACTGCCCGTGAAGAGTTCAGCTATCACATAAAGATTAGGTCTGACTGATCTGGCTGTTGCTAGCATCTCCTATAGATCATAATACATTTTTAATGCAAGACATCCATTGTCAGCTTTGTATATGCAATCATTAACATGACTTAACCAAACAGAAATGAGTTGGTCATATATGCAGTTCATTAAAAAAATACTAGTAACAGGTAACATTCATAAAACCCCATTTATATTTTACAGATATTATTAACAGACCGAGTAATTCTAGGAAATTCTCTAAAGACTTTAAGCTAATTACAACTTTGTTTTTACACAAAGTCTTAACTCAAAATGCAAGAACAAAGGTTGGATAAAAGAGGTATCTGTTAAGGTAAGAAATCCAAGGAAGACTTTAGTTTAAGCCTTTGAAGTTACCATTCCAAAAGTAGTAACAATAAATGAAGGAACGGCAGAAGTTTTGAAATGGCTGCATCTAAGAGCCACTTACAACTTTTGTATGGGCAAGTCAACTCGTTTCAGAGAGCTCTTCATAGATTTAGGTAAGCTCTGAAACCAAGCTAAGACTAAGCACTAACAAGCTGCACTACTCAAATCTATTTAGCGCTCATTTATTAGACAAGTACAATTTCTGGATGTAGTTAGCTCCATGGTAAACAGTAAGCTCTAATCGTAGCAATAAGCTTGCCAGACTAAACTTTTAGCAGGTGTTCTTTACCGACTTTTAAATTCTGGGAAGTAAACCACTTCTTGTTTAATTCAGCAATAGGAAAATACATATGCCAAAGAAACACTAAGACTTTCAACCAATTCTTGGCAATGACCCCAGCTAAAACTGACACACCGGATACTGGCAGTCATTGCATTAAGTCCCTAGCTACACAAGGGAAAAGTTAGCCAGCTCCATCCACACCTGCAATATTTCAACTAAACTGAAAGATACAATAGCTACACCACTCTACTAACTGTTTAAAGTAGCTGAAATCCCATCTAAACATCACCAGTCACGACACTTTGCTTATACTGTAAGGATTCATTCACACCTGAACTGTGCCATGCACATCTTGCAGATTTTGTAGCAACAGTGCAGGACTATTTCACAGACAGAAGCTGCTTTATAATAAACATGCTTAATTTTGCGTACCTCAGCTACATGAATAGGTGTTGAGTGACAGTTGTCAAGACGAACACCGTGGAAATATTTGGCAGTGATTTCAGTGTATTTTTTCATATGTGCCCAGAGGTATGGGCAGTCTTCAGGTTTATTACCATAACGCAGTTTTACACTGTCGCCCCAACAAATAAGCTCTCTTCTCAAGTAAACATTTGAACCTGTAAGGGAAATAAATTCACTATAGTGTGTCTATCTATAGTATAGAATGTGCACCAAAATGAAAATGTGGTATTTAATTTTCTACCACTGAAGAATAGGAGAACACTGTGACGAAGAGTAAAAATTCTAATAATAGCCGTATCAACCCAAAATCTATATACCCTCACTGACATATAATACCAGAATACCCCAAGGGAATATTTAACTGATATAGTGATAATGAAATAATTCTTCAGATTGAAATCAAATTCCTTTTAATTCTTCAAAGTAGTATACAAACTGTACTTGAGAAAAAAGAAGAAAAAAAACAGCAAACAAGCGAACAAAAACAGTAGTTTGGTTGTTTACACTGGCCAAATTCAAAAAAGCACCTCACTGTGTTACTATAAATAAACTGCTGCTGCCACAATTTAAAGTTTTACCTTTTGTTAACAGCAGACTGTGATAAGGCAAATTTCCTAAGTACTTACGCAGGTCACTTAAATGGACAAAGTCCCTAAATAATTTTTGTGTGTGTGAAAATATTTATCCTCATCCTCCACCTAATCTAGTTTCATATAATATTTTTTGCCTTCTTTTTGATGCAATCAATAAAAATACCACTTTAAATTTCAGTTCAGCTATAATATACTTACCACACAGGATATACTGATGGAGGTTTAACTGTGACGAATACTTAAATAATCATCGATACCCAAAAATGTGACTTCTGTCCTATATAAATCACATATTTGACAAAGGCAGCAATATCATTTAAAAAAACAAACAAAACCACCAAAACTCCACACTATTTGCAAAACGTAATATCCAGCCACAATCATGGAATTGTCAATAATCAGATCCCAAATAAGAGAAATACAATTATCTTCGAGTCATGAGTCTTCTGAAGGTCAGGTTATATTCATCGTATCTAAACCTGATCAAAGCATGAACAAGATCAGCACCACTCAGGATTCTCAGGATAGCTAAGACAGAGCTACTCCATTGCTTCCTGCTACTCCTAGACCAGCTATACTGATGCATCACCACAGTTATTTTGGTGGTTGAACCTTGAATTAGATCAGGAAATTTGTTCAGCTGAAACATAATCCTGGATTGGCAAAGAGATTGTTTTTCAGCCTGACTAGAGGCTCACATTATAGACACTTAAGTGATTTGGCCTACACAATGAAAGACGCACAATGAGTAAGCAGCTAGTAAGTAAAGAGCAGAGACTGTAAGGCATCACTACATCTAAAAACATTCACTTAAGCACAGCCTAACTTTTAGCTTCAGTAATGGCAATGTAGCTACGTGGACAGAAAAACTGGCTTTCTTTGGATGTACACCATGATTTTTAAGGGCCATTTACAGAACTAGCTGCATTTGTTTTGTGATCCCTGTATTTGTGCTCTTCTGTATCATCTTTTCACACTCTATTCTCAACTGAAATAATATATACAAAGGTAAAACACAAGTATAAAGCACTCAAAAAGCTGCAGACTAATTAAGAGAGAAAACTCAGCAATAGAAGTTAGGTATGCTAACTAAAGCCAGTGACTGAAGGAAAAAATACAAGTCTGCCCAGAAAAAAGGGCAATTATCTTAAAGGCTACTGAACAAAACCACCCTTGAAACACATATTATCTTCATGCTTGCGAAGGAGGAAAAAAAAAAAGTGAATAAAAAGCAATGAAAGGGCTATAGATAATTTTGCAGAAACAAGGTGTTTGCTAACTCCAGATCACTCTGGACTATCAATCAGATTAGCTTCTAAAGCAGACTGAACAAACTCTTAGATAGATGTTTTTAATTAGAATTAAACTGGCCTTTGATTCCATTTACAAAGTGCATGACTACTCTGAAAACAAGAGTTGTTAGCCTTGCTTTAACTGGATATCAATGCTGTCCCCAGAGGAGTTAGAGTACAATACTTTAGCACAGGGTGAATTCATACCCTATCTTACCCTCACAAGCAATCCACACAGCTATTTTGGATTAACTGGGTCACCTCTTGACTGCCTGACTGCAACTCACTGGACTTTTCAAGAATCCAGTTTTTGCTCACTAATGCAGTAAAATATTATCCACCTTTTTACTGCATTATTTTTCTGCTGCACTGTCATTGTCTTAGGGAAATCACAACAAGAAGTGGTGTTGGAAGAAAGTACAAAGCAAAGATGATGACAGTAGCGGGAAGACAGGATGTCCCCATTTCAGTGGCAGAAACCTGGTGATTTCCCTCTCAAATTTTGCAAAACTGTACCTCAAATCCCAGTTCTTAGAGTTGATCTGTATGCTCAATAGGAAATGAAAGTGCTATAAACTGAGTATTTGTCTACTATTCTGCAGCTTCATAGGAATATATCCAGAAAAAGAGACAGATTAAATAAAACCCTTTTTGCTTTGGCTAGAATATCAAAAGGTTCATAATGTGATTCAAAGTTCTTTTACAAACCTGGTTCTGCAAAGTTTCTAAGAGGATCATCTCCCATAACCCAGCCATTATGAGCCATGAAATAACAAGCTTTATCTGGCTGATGTATCATAGTTTCTTCTTCCTCCACGGTTAGCTCTTTGAATGGATAAGTAAAATACCTATGGAATAGACAGGCAATTAAAAAAAAAAAAAACAACAAACCACAAACAAAAATCCAAGCCCACAAGGTAACCTAAGATGAAATCCATTGCCTTTGAAATTAAAGTATCTACTATGAACTGGGTTGTAGATAAAACAGATTAAAAAAAGCAGCTGCTAGACTATAAATGATGGGGAGCTTTCTATTTTGCAGCATGCCTTGAAAGAGAAAGGACAGGTGCTGCCAGTATCTTGGTGTCAGCTGGTAGTGCAAGATTAAAGCCCTAGCCCTTCAGATACATTAGTGGCATCAGGTTCATCAAATTTAAAAGTTGTAAGCTTTCCTAGTTCCACCTCTCTTCCACCAAAAAGAACTATGTAAGTCTTGCACTATGTTATGCACTATGTAAGTCTTCGATGTGCTCTGAGTATTGTTTCATGGTCTCTGGTCACATTTGTTTATTAACAGTTACCATTGTTGCCTAAATAAAGACAGCCCATTCATGAAGTGGTATTTGTCCATGGGAAAGAAAACATACACTTGTACATATAAACATATACTTTTTATGAACTTTGAACTCACTTCCCCTACATAGATAGTTTCCAAACAAGCAAAGAAAAAATACCTGGTAACTAAAGGATATTTTCTACAGATAGGACCCAGCTTAGGACCATTACCAGCCAGTCGTTCATAAACCACAGTCCCCATAAGACAATTGACAGCCTAGAAGTAATTAAATTATGTGTTATTGAAATGCTTGCATTTATTTGCAATTTAAAACAATTCAGCATTAAACCACAGTAATTTTAAGACCTGCTCTTGATGGTGATTAGTGTGTCTGTATTGCTCAGCATTCAGTTCCTCAATCCTCTTGCGAAACCAGTTGCAACATTCTTCTATTGCAGCTGGTCCATTGCTTATCAGAAGGACATTAAAAGCAGACAACAATTAGAATAATTTATTTTTAAAACATGCAGTATACATAACTAGAAGGAATGAAAAATTAAAATTTCCCCATCTCTGGAAAAAAGTTAATTTAGTTTTGCAAATTTAACTTCACTTGCGATTTTAACTTCTAATCAATTATACAATACCTGTGTGGTATGAATGTTGCCAATGCTATATTCATATCTACAGTACAGCCAAATCGCCTATAATCAGGGTCCTGAACTATTTGAAGATGTTGAGTTGGATCAGATTTAGTGCTCATTTTGCCTAAGAACAATATAGAAAAGAGTACTGATAAAAGTAAAAATAGGCATTACATTTAAAAGATACACAACTTTTATAATTCTAAAATAAGCAAGATATGGGTAGATAAAGACTTTGAAGGGGTGCAAAGTCTTCAAAGGCTTTAGTAGCCCTCAAAGCTTTCTTGAATGCTTAGATCAGCACAGTAGTTTTCTCACATAGCAAAAAATTATTTTGGTTTCTATCTTAAGTTTACCCATAAGTTGCTTGAACTATAAATCCATATGCTTCAGCAACATACCCTTCCTTTACCTTGAGTTAGAAGGGTTTTAAATTGCTGCACAGCTTTGTTAACATCCACTTGGAAAAATTCCCATAGTTTAATTTTTGGATATATATCTTCCCAAATTATTTTACGGAGACACTGTAAAAATAAGAATTATGTTAGTTAATAAAGTTGATGATTGCTTTAATTAAGAAAAGGTAAGTGCTCATATGGATTGTTCAGAAAAAATATTTGGGGAGGTAAAGTGTTATTTCATTAAATTTTGTGCATTTCCACAACCTTAGAAATATTAAAGTTTATTCAGCTATTTATAGTGCTCATTAGCTTATATTATATTTAGCTCTTATTCACTTACATTCAGGTGTTGATCATTTTCAATCAAGGGAGGGACCCCTTTAGCAGTACACTTTCCATCAGCCACCATACAGGTCAAGTGCCACAGAGCTCTATCCAAGACCCAAGCTGGCTTCAGGTGAGGAGAATTTACAAGGTTATAGCCACATTCTGGATGCATCCTGAGCCATTCACTGTTAGTTGCTTATTCAAGAAAAGGAGGGGGTGTGTGGGAGAAAAAAAAAAAAAAAAAAGATTACATACACAAGCTGAACACTTAGTTGTAACACTTTTAGTTACATAAAAATATGCAGTAGTACCACCAATTCTAAAACACACAAAAAAAGAAATAATCACATTTTTGTTGCAGGAAATACCTCAAATGAAGTGCTCTTTGTGTGTTGAAAGCCAAATCTACATGCCAAACCAAGATTTAAGATGGCCCAAGTTGTTTATTTTTTAATATTCTTAACTATATCAGGTGATACCCACACAGAGCCAGGGAGCAAGAGGGCACGCACCCCGCCCAAGAAATAATTAAAGAACAATGAAGTTTAGTGGGCTTTTAAAGAAAGGACTAGCTGCGACACTGTTGTGTGCATCATAAGAAGCAGAGCGGTGCGAAACGATGCCACCGAGTCTTACACAGGAAGATGAGTGCACTGTCTAGTGCATGCAAATGGAGCACTAGTTCAGATCAAACACCGCACTCCACTGTGTCTATTTTCTGAACTTCGCCCATAGCATCAACAAGCACCAGAAGATATGCTGAACATTAACAATTAATTCAGAGAAGGTAAGGAGCCTTCACTAGAAAATGGGTGCGATATTCTAATATAGACAGTAGCGTTCATGCAGCAGTATGAGTAAACACATAAATAGCAGAGAGAATTTTGATTTTGGAAGTATGACAACGAGGAAGAAATCCTGAAGAGTTTATTTCTTTCCATTTTTGGAACTGTCCTAAACACAGTTTAACTGAAAATAATTTCCATATGTTCTTTTGAATGAATCTGTGCAATTGAAAAACTAAATGTAAAAAAAGCATGGAGTGCATAGGAACAACAACAAAAAAAATACTCAGGTTTTATAAGGTTTGGGTTTTTTTTTTTTAAAACCATTTTTCACAGAAAATGTCTTATTAATCTATTGTTTTAGAAAAGCAAAAAAATATAGAAGTAATACTTCACACTAAGAAAAATATATAACAAATTATTATATTGGAAACATGAATAAAGAGCCATTAATGTATCCTGAATTACACCATAACAATTAATACACAAAACTCAAGTTTGCTTAGCTCAAAGACGTTCAAACAAAAATGTCAAAGGGAAAGAAAAGAGTGTACTCTCTCAGTCAATAGTATTAACAGCTCTTCTGAGCACCCTCTTACATTACATCTTAAGACTATTACGAACATGGCAAAATTCCATGATTATAAGGTCATACCATTTGTGGAAGTAAGTTCTTAATGGTTTAAATGCCACCTAAACTAAACTAAAAACACCGTACTTATTTTAAAGTTACATAAAGCAGTAATAAACTCAGACTGCTAAAGGCTGTTCTAGGCCAACCAGATCCCCCCTCCCTCTTTTTTTTTCCTTTAAAAAAAATAAAATACATATACTACTTCTGAAAAAAATATTTTTCTCCAAAAAGCAAAACAAGCTTACTGTATTCTTCTAGCAAGAAACATGATTTACTATAATGGACTTTAATGAGTAAATACAATTAATTCTAAAAAGACAATATTTCATTTAAATCTAAGGTCTTATCATGCCCAAAGAAAAAAGTCAACAGGCCTTCCACTAATTCTGGTATAGAACAGAATGATGTTTTCTGATAAGAGGGTAAGCTCCAATGATTCACAACATAACACCAACAGAAATCTAACTCTGCAGAAAAAAATTTGCCCAAAACATCACTTGTGATTACGTGTGTGCCAGCTAGGGAGAAAATAAGTATAAAAATATGGAAATATTAAGATGAACAATTACAGAAAAAAAATCTAAAAGTCAATTCTTACTTAAGAAAATAATTTCACTTTTTCAAAAGACTAGTTCATTGCTATATAAACTAAACACAAACTTATTTAGTATTGATGCCCGCTGCCCAAGACTTTTTTTCTACCTGCCCTTTATAAAGCTGCGAAAAGGTGGTGTTTGATGTGATTAGTCAAGTGCTTGGAAGTAGGATTTACTCAAGTGTTAAATTGCAATTAGACAATAGTAGGCTCTTCTGACAGATAAAGAAAATATAATTTATTTCAGATTAGTTTATTACTTTATGATTTATTACAGCCACTGAAAGCTCAGAAAAGAAAAAAAAAAAACAACTCCCCTTTTTCTATCTCCTAGTAAAGAGGAAATGCTAGCAAACAATATTTCTTATTGGATGGTGTTTGAACACTGAAGGAAATGGCAGCCCAAAAAGGGCACATCTACCCAGTTACCAGACAGGGTATGCAAGTTTGTCTATGATACTCCTGCTAACATGCCAAATGTGCATCTATATTTAACATTAGTATATGCATCTACTTTACAGTTAGGCTATAGATGCTGGCTTTCATTAGAGACTGACAGAGATATTAACATCAAAAACTGATTCCCACCACTCTCTACTGTGCAAGCAGTCTGTTCTCCATTCCTGTATAAAACCCAAACACCTTTGCTTAACCGCTTAATATTGAAAGTGAGCTGTCTGACTTCACAACAGGAACAGAGGGGAACCATTGCCATTTTTATAAAGCAGCCTCAGCTAGAAAGCGTAGAACCACTGTAAGCTGAAGGGTCATGAGCTGTTAGAATTACCAGCATTAGAGGATTTACTGTGAGACAACTTAAGCCTTTAATGTAGACATGCTGCAGAATTAATAATAATGTGCAAGTATCCATAATCTGCTCAAAATAACCGACTACACATTTTGCGTCTTTTATATTTAAATGGTTCTATGAAACATATTTTACAATTATATCACCATAGTGTGCAGGAATGAACTTATTTAACTACTAGCAATTACCGTTCATTTAAAAATCAAAAAAGGTAAAGTTAAATTTCCATCTAATCAAGATCTAGACAAAAAGAAACCCCAAAACTATTTGCCTATTTTCTTATTTCAAAAGCCCCAAAATGTTTTACCTCCACAGGCATATACAACATTAGTACTTAATCAGACATTTATCAATGTATTTTTTTGCTTATGCTAAATTTGACATTTAACAAAGTTTGGAGTCAGTTGTAAATCAAGAGGTTTTGATAAACGGGGGGTGGGGGATTTTGATTTTAAAATTTTGAAAGCAGGAAACAAAGCCATCAAGTATATCTTGCTTAATGATGTAAGTCAGGACCATGGTCATTTGAATATTTCTATCCTGCCAGAAGAGACTTATAAACATCCTTTCACCATAGTATAAACTTTTAGTCATCCATCCCAATGAAGATTACTTTGAATTCTGAATGTAACCTGTAAAAGTCCTTCTACAAACGTAGCCAAGTAATAACATAACACTTTTTGGAGTCTAATAAATATTTTGGACTCCAATAAATAGTTTAGATTTCTGTCCATAAAAACATTCTCCTTTGTAGCATGCAAATATACACAGTAAAAAGATGACATGATCTCAAGCATGCGTGGGAGAAACTGGACTTCTAGATGATACAGTGCAAGAAATTTTTTATCCCAAATTGGGAGAAGGTTTAAAAGCCTCATTCCCTCAGACACATAGCCAATAACTATACTTAGTAACTTTTCAACAAACAGATAGGGCAAACAACAGGCCTCACACTGCATTGCAGACTGACTGGATAGGAATGTTTGGCAGCAATCAACACCAAAGAACTAAAGCAAATAAAGCTTGAAATTCACAGATATCTGTGGTTAGTGGTTTTTTAAGCCTCAAAGGAGTGTAACATCAACATACATAATCATCTGTTGTACTATCTGCTGCGAGAACGCTAATTATTGTGATCTTTAGGATTACAGTGTAAGATGAAAACTGCATTATAAACATAATAAAAAATAAACTCATTATCCAAATAATCAGCAAAATTACAAATGATTAAGTACTATAATTTAAACTTCATCAGATCCTAGTGAAGAAAACCCATTGTCCCGCCATGCACAACAGACAATTTTAGCTACAAAAAGCAATTCAGTAAAGCTTTCAATGCACTGGCGTATCTATGCTTAAAAAGAACCCACCCCAAACACAAAGCTATCTTTTCTTTCCCCCCCTTTCCCCACAGACTGAGCTGTAACATTTCCTCCATTGCTTAATCCTAGCCTCTTGTCCCTATTCTGTTTGTTGTCTGCATGTTAGATCCAAATTAGAGTAGTTACTTTTAAGCAGTTATAAGAATAATACCCTGTTTAACAAGAAAGTACTTGGTTTATGTTCACCAAATAGTTCCTAATGCAGATTCCATTCATTATCGCAGATGATAATATGCTTTTTTTTTTTTATAAAAATAGACACATGCACAGTTCATTAATTCTCTCTAATAAGGCCTCTATTCACTCTTTCAGTAACAATACTAAATTCTTTTATATCTGTTATGGAGGCATATCAGTTATAATTGTAAAGAGTAGTCTTGGATTTGAGAGATTCAAAGACAGAGACAACTAAGTTGCTTAAAACAGCTACTAGAAGATGAGTTCAAGGAGGAAAAGTTAAGGGAAATAATGAAATGTAATTACAGTATCAATTCGGTTATTAACACACATAAAAGTCATACCAGTATGATTGTAGACTACATCTGTGATGCAAAGCATATTCCATTCGGTTTTCAGTTTTTCCACAAGAGCTCCTATATCGCTCCACGTGCACTTTTTATTATGGCTTGAAAATTCAGGATTTACTTCTAACTGATCAGCCAGTGAATAACATGATCTAGACAGTCCAAGCTTCTGCAGTGGTGTAAAATGAATCATGTTGTAACCTATGTAATAAGAAGCCATTTATTAAATAAGAAAAAAAATTCAGTCATAGTTAATTGAAAGAAGCATAATAAGTTACGGTCATAACATGTTCTTAAAGCTAGTGTTTGGAATAACCAGTGTATATTAATCTGAACCCTTGAAATTTGACATAACACAAGCTTTAAAAATCATCCTGTCAGTCCTACAAACTTCCAAGTCTATCTGAAATCAAAACAATAAAACAAAAGTGATTTCCCATATCGGGAAGTCCCTGAATTTTTGCACCTCTGCCAATATTTTAATAATTTCACTGACTTAATCTGTTAACTAAATTGAATCTAGTGGAAAATATTTAGTCTACAAAATAAAGAACAAATGAGCTGTTTACACTGAAGCTCTTTGGTGTTGCTTTGGTTTTTAATCAAAAGACAAAAACATACATCTTTTAATATGTGTATTGGCATTACCTGTTTCTTTTGCAACTTTAAGCCTATCTTCCCATTCATGAAACGGTCCCAGACACTTTGCGAGGAACGTCTGGAGCGTAACACAATCCAAAGGTAGCACATGATTATCGGCTCCGACATGCAAAATAGGATCCACAACTATGTAACCTCCACCACTTTTTTCATTTCTAGGAAAAATTTATTTTGATTGGTATAGTAAACAATCATTGTACCAGTCAGTTTCAGAAAGAGAATACAACAAGCACAACTATTTCAAAAACACAGTAGCCCAGTACGGTGGTTGCAGGGAGATGGGGAACAGGACTGCAGGGCACCTGAAGAAAACAGGAAACACTGAAGGTATGTACATCTCTTCAGTATCATCTCTCTACTGGACTTATGCCAGTTGCTTAGACCAATACAATTGGGGTACAGAACTTTAAACTCTCTTCAAAAGTGAGATACCTTTGTTATTTTCTGAGACAGAGTACTAGTTCCTCCTTTTAGGATACTGACAGAAACAAAAAAAGCATGACTGCCCATCTTTTATACAAAGACCTCCATTTGGAGCACCATCTTCAGCAAGAGACCCAAGCTAAATGCCCTTTTAAGCCCGAGGGAATTTAACCACCTATCATCCAGAAACTCAGAATACCAGACTACAGTCATTACAGATACTGGCGTTCTCCACAGCACTTGTCCTTTAGAAACAAAGGAGGAAGTAAAGAATGTGCAGTAAAGAACGCCAGAACATCAGTGCTGGAAAGAAAAAAAAAAAGCAACCTTTAAAGTCAATGCAGAAAGTACAAATTAATCATTCAGATACTTAGAACGCTGATGACTTTGAAAACTTGTAAAAATGGCTTACTTTTCCAGCATTCACAGAAAATTGATCAACTTTGTTCTGTATTGCCTGCAGAGCATCTTTGTGTCAGAAAGTATTAAACAGAATCATAGAGTGGTCAGGGTTGGAAGAGACCTCTGGAGATCATCTAGGCCAACCCCCCTGCCAGAGCAGGTTCCACAGGATGGCGTCCAGGAGGGTTCTGAATGTCTCCAGTGGAGGAGTCTCCACAACCTTTCTAGGCAGCCTGTTCCAGTGCTCTGCCACCCTCAAAGTAAAGAAGTTCCTCTTCATGTTAAGATGGAACTTCCTATGTTCAAGCTTGTGCCCGCGACTTCTTGCCCTATCGCTGCGCACCACTGAAAAAAGACTGATCCCATCCACCTGGCACCCTCCCTTTAAGTATTTATGAGGGTTGATAAGATCCCCCCTCAGTCTTGTCTTCTTCAGACTAAAAAGACCCAAGTCCCTCAGCCTTTCCTCATATAAGATGCTCCGGTCCCCTCATCATCTTCGTAGCCCTTTGCTGGACCCTCTGCAGCAGTTGCCTGCCCTTCTTGAACCAGGGAGCCCAGAACTGGACACAGTACTCCAGACGAGGCCTCACCAGGGCAGAGTAGGGGGGAGGATAACTTCGCTCGACCTGCTGGCCACACTCTTCTTGATGCACCCCAGGATGTCATTGGCTTTCTTGGCCACAAGGGCACATTGCTGGCTCACGGCCATCCTGTTGTCCACCAGGACTTCCCGGTCCCTTTCCACAGAGCTGCTTTTCAGCAGGTCAGCCCCTAAACTGCACCAATGCATGGGTTTATTCCTCCCCAGACGCAGTACCCTACACTTGCCCTTTTTGAACTTTGTAAGGTTTCTCTCCGCCCAGTTCTCCAGGCTGTGCAGGTCACGCTGAATGGCAGCACAGCCTTCCAGTGTGTCAGCCACCTCTCCCAGTTTTGTGTCATCAGCAAACTTGCTGATGGTACACTCTATCCCTTCAACACACACAACCACCACAGCTATTGTCTTTCATTAGCAGACTCAGATAGCCCCATAGTTGCAATTTGAAAAATGCATGGGAAAAAATGTTTTTATTCTTAACAGTGATTTCTTCAGGTTAAAATGTAGACCAAAGGAGTAAGACTGCATTTGGTTCTAAGTATAGAATTTCACTTACCCAAGACTGAAATAGTACTGGTATGACCCTGAAATTTGGAGATCCAGCTTGCAGTATTTGTCAGAGTCATCTTCTTTTCCTGTGGGATTGTGCCACGATAGCGTCCTGAACTTGTGGCGCTCAAATGCTTCTCCAGAAGCTGGATAATTTGTGTACACAGTAACGGGCTTGCCTTGAAGAGTCGGGCCCAATCGGAACTGTAGTTCAAAACCTCAGGAAAATAAGATAAAAATCACTTTATCAGGAGAACTAGATATTTCTGTTCTGTAACTGCAAATCACAATTTGATATTATGTGAAGAAGAAAGTGCACCAATATACCTGCCAAGAATTTCAGCAGAATGGCATTATTTCTACATCATCATCTCTCCCTACTTTCCCAATGTTATTCTTTGCACACTTTACATATATTCCTATTATTTTTACTTTTCTTATATGGCACTATTTATCTCATTTCCAATTTGTTCCTCTTTGCTATACAAAAAATCTTAAAAACAAAATACAGCAAAACATCATATGCTATGCAGATTTTGGTTTATGTAGTATTTAAGCATTTAGGTTTACCAAGTCTGTATATTAAGCTGACCCATGAAAACATCTGGAAAAAAAAAAATTAGGAACACATTTTTGAAACAGAAAGTATTTCAAATCCCTTCATTCTCCATCGAGGGTTCACTATACAACACTAAATTTCTTATGCTTTTAACTGTAAAATGACATATACTTGTGCATAATCTACAACGTACAAACAAATTGTTAAACTTCCAGAGAGCTCAACAAATCAAAGGGAGTTTTGTATACATGCTGCAGGTCACATACACACAGAAAGAACACTATTTAGGCTTAAAAGATCCATGATAACGAGAACAAAACAAAATTAAGTTTAAATATTGGGACCTAAAACCATACTGTAGTCTATTCAGTCGGATATGAAAAATTCAGTTCAGTCAGCAAGTTTCAGAATAGGTTTCCACTTGCAGGTATGAGGGCCGCTACCATATACATGGCTAATTACAGCATCCTTTTAAGTGACTGAAATAGGTTAAGTGCTTGCACAATTACTTTTACTAAATTACAGGCCAGTCTTGTAGTTTACTATAGTAACACACCTACTGCAAAACGGAGAGTAAAAGAAACCTGAGTATTTGTAAAGAGAAATTATTAACACACAGATAAGGAATTATAAAGTGTAAAAAAAAAAGAAAGCCCTGAACAATGGCAAGTTCCAGTATCTTACATTGAAAAAAAAATCCATTTGCTTATTAAGTAGAGTCATGGGAACTCTACTATCAGAATTCAATGTCCAAATACATTTAAATGCAAGTGGCACCAAGCTTGCAATTTCTCTTATTAACATAGTCGCCACTGCACCAAAATCACAACGTAAAGCAATGATTTTAGGATCTGAATATTTGTCAGATAAAATGAAGCTCATTTGATCAAAAAAAAAACCAAACCAAAAAACAAAAAACCACCAAACTTCTGGAAGATTAAGTACACTCTCCCCAGTACTGTCCTGACATTTTATTATAGGGATTACTAAAATTAGAGCACAGGGATATATGCCATTGATATCTTATTTCCTGTAACAGTTATACCGACATCAGGAATGCTGTGCTCAAAATTAGCTATGCCCTCTCAGAGACTGCTACCAGCAGAGGCACTTTCAATGTTTGTTAGCCATATGCTTCTATGTGATTCCTTCCAACAAAACTTAAACAACTGGAAGGATGAGTTAATAATGGAGGTTAGGGTCAACTCTGCACTTCTTCCCTACTGACAGTTTCTTAGATTACACTGTCAGAAAATTTTGAAATCAATATAATTGAAGAGAATTCTTATTCTCAAGAACCAAAGTCTTGCTCCTCTACTAAATCGCTTTGATATAAGGTTCCTAGATCAGTAACATAAAGTAATAAACCCCACAAAAGTTCATGAGTAATAAAAATTGTTGCATCATTAAAAATGGTTTCTAAAGACAGCAGCTTTAGTTTTAGTTTGAATTTGCTGACCAGCATAATAGCAGACCAATTGGTGGGGAGTTTTTTTGTTTGGCTGTTTTGGGGGTTTTTGTGGGTTTGGGTTTTTTGCTGGGTTGGTTGGTGGGGTTTTTGTGTTTGCTTTGCGGTGGTTTTTTTTTTTTTTTTTTGCAAATAGACTTCGGAACACTTCCAGAGAGAAATACTACTAAGTTCTTAGAAGTATGTGACCAGAATACTAACATAGCACAGCTACGGGAAATCTGACAGGCAAGATAAGATTCAGGAGGAGCTAAAGATCCCATATCCTGAAACATCACCTCAGACTTTGCAAAACGTTAGTATTACTGATATATTTCAAAATTATAATGTTACAGATGGGGCATTGCACAACACATTGCAGATAAATACTAGAGAGCTCGACTTATGAGGAGGACTTTTTCAGGTCACTGAAGTACAGGTTATAAAAGGAGAGGTCCTGTCCTGCAGGACCTGTTTAAAAAAAAATAAATAATGCTTTGCACTTCACTGCCATGGCTCCTAGCCAAACTGCTCTTCAATTCTCAAGAGTTTTATGAGTCAGACCGAACCGCAACTGGAGCCCACAGAATTCTGCAGTGGAAGCAAGCATGTCGGAAATTGTTTCATATTAAAACAAGGAAAAAAGTGGGGAGAAAAAAAAAAAAAAAAAAAAAAAAACACCGCAGGCTGAGCTCCTTTTATATTGCTGCCCGAAGAAGGTAGCGAGCTCACAGCCGTCTCCCTCTCACTCGGCCCTGGTGAGGAGGAGGAGGAGGAGAAGGTTGAGGAGGCCGCAGCCCCCGACCCCGACCTACCTTGCTCCAGCCTGAAGAGGGTCTTGTCCAGCTTCTCCATCTCGCCGAGGTGCAGCAGCCGCGTCTCCTTACCCCCCGGCATGGCTGCGGCCGCCTGCCCGGCGCTCCTCCCGCGCCAGGAGACTCACTTCGGGAAGGGAGAAGCCAACCCTGCC